>NW_024467136.1:3857987-4110482 GCF_000820605.1 Sporothrix brasiliensis 5110 | reverse complement strand
GCCCCCAACTGGACACATCTCGTGCGCTTCCTCGCCCAAGAGGACGGCCAGGAACACCTGGGCCAGATCGACAACAAGAAAGTGCCCGACCTCGGCGAGGCCCTCGAGAACGGCGAGACCGTCACGGCGCAGGTCATCGAGGGCGACGTGTTTGACGGGCAGGTGAATACCGACCGCGTGCTGACGATTGGCACGCTGCTCAGCCCGCTGCGGATGGACCAGGTGCCCATCATCCGCTGCATGGGGCTCAACTACCGCGACCACGCGCGCGAGGCCAACATGCCGATCCCGGACACGCCGGTGCTCTTCATCAAGCCGCGCACGGCGCTGGCCGGCCCCGCGCCGGCGCGCATCAACATCCCCGCGATTGCGCAGGACGGCACGAGCGACTACGAGGCGGAGCTGTCGTTTGTCATTAGCAAGACGGGGCGCAACATCCCCACGTACCGGGCGTTTGAGTACGTCCTGGGCTACACGGCCAGCAACGACGTCAGCGCGCGCGCGCAGCAGTTCAAGAACAGCCAGTGGTGTTTTAGCAAGGGCCTCGACGCGTCGTGTCCGATCGGGCCGGTGCTCGTCGCGGAGCGCGCGGTGTCGAACCCGCACGATCTCGGCATCCAGGCCATTCTCAACGGCGAGGTCGTGCAGGACACCAATACGTCCGAGATGATCTTCAACATCCCCGCCATCATTTCCTTTCTGTCGCAGGGCACCACGCTGGAGCGCGGCACCATTGTCATGACGGGCACGGGCCCTGGCATCGGCGCCATGCGCTCGCCCACGCTGTCGCTGCAGCACGGCGACGAAATGCGCATCACCATTGCCGAGATTGGCACGCTCATCAACAGGGTGCACTACGAGAGGTAGGCTGGCGTCGACAGTCTCAGTAGAGTTAACTGGGTAGAGCAAACGAGTACAAACAATAGAACCGTGTCCAAAGATCAAAGAGTGCAGTGTAGTTGCGGTGATGCCGACCGTCTTCGCTGGCATCGAGCCGGTCCCCACATGATGTCTTTTGTTTTCTTTGTTCGTTTTCTCTCTTGTTCTTCATATCCTAATTTATCAATCGATTTGTCTGCTCTGTCTACTAGTGCATTCTCCTAGACCAAACTGGATCGACTTGTCAACCCTCTTCAATCCCCGCCCATCTCCGATTCCTCCTGGTCTCATTGAATCGCATCAACTTCGGATCAATTCTCCGATGTCCTGATCTCTCGTCCCGCAAAGTTAGGCCGAGGTGGGGCATGGACGCACCCTTGACTGTGCTGGGCCAAGTCGAGCTTGAACAAACGATCCTGTGTTGACGGATGGACGGAGTAATTGCGGAGAAGAGAGTTTGGGGCAAGGGACTGCAGAGGCAACGTCCAACGACCACCCTTCCCCCAGATCGCTTGTTGTGTCAGTCCGTCTAACGCTCGCCTTTGCGACCCCAACAATTCATGTGTCAGGTAGAACTCGTCCTGAATCCCCGCATTTTGAAGGAGAAACCTGGGACCAAGTATGGAGAGAAAGAGTGTAGAGTCTTGGGAGTCTCCCTGATACGATTTGTTGTTCATTTTACTCTGTATATGTCGTTCATGTTGCAACAGACTGCTTATGTTCCTGCCCCAACTCGTGACGTCGGCATTTCTGTATGCCTCCCGTCTGTCGCTCTTGTTCTTAGGTTGGTGACTGCTCATTTGACCTTTGGCATTGCTCAAGCGGCACAGGGTTTAGCCAGCCTAAACGCACTTCACCCCAGGGTTTGGGAGGCCAACTGTGCTCTCCAACATACATCATGCGGACAGAGTCCGACGAGCCTACTCAACCACGTACCGCTGCCGAAATATCTTGCCAACTGTGCAGGAGGTGCGTCCTCTCCATCCTTCTGTATGGCTCTGGACCACAACTCACCCACTAACTCATCACGACCACACCAGACGCAAGGTCAAGTGCGACCGCACTTTGCCACACTGCCTCGTCTGCATCCAGACGGACCAGGTGTGCGAGTATCCGCTGCGGCCCAAGAAGCCCGGACCCAAGATTGGTGAGTTGACGCCGGCGCAGCAGGAGAGGGAACAAGTAGAAAAAGGACTAAGAGACAGGCTCTCTCCAACGGCACAGGAGACGGGACCGACACCGCGGGGGGTCAGACGGGGGCAGCGCCCATGGCCGTACCCATGCCAGCACTGCCAGGGGTGACAAATGGGCGTCACGATCGTCTGGATCAGCCTCGGATGCTGAAGGACAGCATGACGACGACTGTGGTGTGAATGACACAAGCGATGCCGTCGACACGAGCCACCACTCTGCCGTCACCAGCACGGCCTCACCGCCTGGCTCCACCACCGACGAGTGGACCCGGCGCCGCCGCAACTCGCGCCTCAACATCAGCGATTTGTCGTTTATCCTGCACCCCTCGCACGACGCGTCGACGCCGGACAACGATGGCGATGCTGTGCACGGACACAATAGCGGCCCGGGACAGCAGGTAGACCGGCCGTTGTCTGCCTCCCCCACGGCCACTATTTGCCCTCGCCTGGCGCCCTCCCCCCGAGCGTCCACACCCGTCCAGCAGGCCGGCCGTGCCCTCGGCGTCTCCGAGGCCATGCTGCGCGCGTCCCTCCGGAGCTACTTTGCCAACATGGTCGCCATCAACCTGTTCCACCGGCCGTCATTTGGGACCAAGTTGCGTGCCGTGGCCGCCGCCTCGCCGGTGCAGCTGCATGCGTTGTTGGCGGCGATGGCGGCGTATGCGGCGAGATTCCTGCCAGAGACTGCCGGCCAGGCAATCCACCGACAGCCACAGCAGCCCACAATCTTTCCCACGGAGGGCATCGACACGGACTGCATCGACCCGACGATGACGTCACTGCCGGAGATGAACGCGACACCGCCGGCGCAGACGCCGCTGACCACCGCTGCGACACCGATGCCTCCGCCGCCTCCCCCACCAGCCACACCCGAGCACTTCCTCGACCTGGCCCGCCGTTTCATTGCACAAGCATTGGACGACTGCGGCGACGACCCGCCCACGCTGGCGATTCTGCAGGCCAGCATCATCTGCACGCACTGCGAGCTGACGCGCGGTGTGCACGGCCGGGCCTGGCGGTCGCTGGGGATGTGTGTGCGGCTGGCGTATGAGATGAATTTGCATCTCGTGGATGCGAGGTCGTCGTTGTCGTTGTCGTCGTCGGCGTCGTCGTGGCGCGACGCAGAAGAAAAGAGACGGGCGTGGTGGGCCATCTGGGAGATGGACGTGTTTGCGAGCACGATCCGGCGGACGCCGACGGCCGTGGACTGGACGCAGATGGAGACGCTGCTGCCGGTCGACGATACGGATTGGTTTGCCGCGGCAAGCGACGACCATTCGAGTGACGACCATTCGAACGAAGCGAGGACAAACGAAAAGACAAAAGACGAAACGAGCGGAGCGAGGACAACAGAAACAAGTGGAGCAAGGACACAGCAAGCACCACGATCACAAAGCTGCTTCCTGGAACTGGACCCTGTCCGGCGGTGGAAGGCGCTCCAGGCCTCCGGCAACCAGTCGCCCAAGGCGTGGTTCCTCGTCATCAACTCGCTGATGAAGGACGCACGCGTCATCTCGAGTCCGCGGGGTGTTCGCTTCCACGACGACCGGCAGGCTCGCACGACGGCAACAGCGTCGTCGCCACGACGCAAGACACGTCCCGCTGGCCCCTGTTCCGCGCAAGAGGCCCGCCAGACACTCGAGACTCTGGCCAACTGCGTGCAGTGCTTTGTGCTGGCGCTGCCGGTCCACCTGCAGTACCGCAACCAGTGTCTCGGGTTTGGAGAGGGGACGCCGGACGTGCCCGTGTCTGTGTTTGCCGGCATGTCCCGCGGGTCTGTGCGCCAGCTGCACTGCGGCATCTACAACATCTACGTCATGACCCAACTCACCCGCCTCATGATCCACCGCTACGAAGTGTTTGGCGCCCACGCCCACGCCGGGACAGGCCAAATACATATGCCCCTGACGTCGTCGTCGTCGGTCCTCCCGTACTTTGAGGCCGCCGACAACATCTTGACCATTGTCAACCGCAGCTGCGACGAGCACATCCGCTACATCAACCCGTTCTTGCTGAGCACCCTGTGGCTGGCGGCCGCCGTCCAGCTGGTGCGGCGCTATGTGGCTGTGCCGCGCCCTGGACGGGGACACCGCGATCAAAGCGATACTGGCAACGCCAACACCGCCACCTTGATCAAGTCCCGCTTCGATGTGCTGTACCTGACATACAAACGCGGTGCCGCGTTCTGGAATGACCGCACGGCTATGGAGCAGAACCTGGAGGCGTTGGAGGCACAGCTGGAGAGTGACCGTGAAGGTGGGGAGGAGATCGACGAAGAGGGCCCTGAAGGCGAGGTCGGTGATAATGGCGACAGTGAGGTCGACGAGGAGAGCAGCCACGCAAAGCGACGAGACAGTAACCGGAGCTATGGGGAGGAAAATGATCACCAGACGAAGAGGGCGAGGGTGACGAGGGCGACGACGAAAATTGCCAAGGAAAACACAAACAAATGGCAAAAGAAAGGGTCAACCCGTGGCAGTGGGACGGGCCAAGCTTCGCAGTCAGGCCGGCAGACCTCTCACGCTACCGACCGGCCGTATGCATCGTGGACCAGCACCAACCAGCCACAAATGTCGCCCACCTCACTCATCCCGGAGCCACTACAGCACACACAACCGCAATCCCAGCATCAAGTAGCCTTCGCCTTGGCGCATCCCAGTCTGCAGGCGGTCCACCCAAAGCAGCAACAACTGGCCCCCACACCACGCTCGACATACAGTGATCCCACCGACGCCTCGTCGGCATTTACAGATGGTGACATGATGAACGGGGCGGTTGGCAGGACTGCCGGCAACACGACGGGCCGTCAACGCCGACCTACGGTCTCCTCTGTGGACTGTTCCTTTCCGTTTGCGTCGCCTCTGGGACAAAACAGCACGGCGTCTGCAAATGGATACTCTCCGGCCATATTACCTGAAAACAGCACTGACGCCGCCCAGGCCCAGGCCCAGGCGCTCCTCGCGTTTATGCAGCTGTCGGCGGGAAGATATGGTGGTCACCACCAAGCACAGGGTGGCCGTGACTCGTTTGTCGTCGATACCCCGAGTTCTGCCGACGTCTCGAGCGTCCCGCTGTCCGTCATTAGTCCGACTCCCTTTGAGCCCGAGTTGGGCATCGACGACATGCACCTGCAGCAGCAGGAAAGCAGTGAAGGAGGGGAGAGCAACAGCTTAGAATGGCGCGGGCTGGACCTGCCCATGGACATCCACGATTTGCTGAGTGGTTTTTCTACGTATTGAGAGGGAGGATGGGGTTATGAGCATGCTACTTTATGAGTTGGAAACTAAAAATGTTGGATTTAATGATAGAAAAGAGAAAATCAACATGACAACACCATGCCATAAATATGGTCTCTCTGGTTGCCATTTCCTGTATCCATGACTAGACAGACAGCCAGTCGCACTAAAACGCCACTAGATCACGGCGAGAAAGCGGGCACAACTCTGACTTGTTGGCAGCGCTTCCCAAAAAGGCAACACATGCGCGTCGACTGTTCTGCAAGAATGTCGTCTTTTCCACCTCCACTAGGCAGTCCACTGATTCGTCGATGCGATCCCGGAACTCGCCTTGTGTGCTGTAATGCGGGGACGGCCATACCCAAGCCTCTGTGGAAGTGGACAGACGACGAACAAATGGCGAAACGAACAAGTCAAGAGTAATGGAAGAAACTCAAACAGCAGAAAGAGGAAATCGAACACGCTGCATAGAGAGGTCAGCGGATATCATACAAATACGGAGTGATTGCGGGGGCAACAGCGGCAACTGCCGTCAAGCTGAAGGAAGAGAGGCCGGCAAGGCAGGCACGCCCGGGGCCCACCTGCCTTCCCAAACAAGTAAAACAAACCGATTTACAAAGCGACAGAGTGACGATGAAATACAAGTTGCAGAGTACAAGGAACTACCGAGTACTTCCGGACAGGACAGCAGAGTTCAGCGTCCACCCGATCACTCGTAGCGACCACCATGTCGTGTCCGCTAAACCACTTTGGGCATGTCCAGACGACGGACAAGACGCGATGCGTGGGGCGTTGGAGATAAGGAAAACGCCAGGGCTTGGTGGGAACGACAGAACCGAACGAAACGACAGAAACAAGACTAACACCGCTCTGTACTTCGTACCTCTGCATATCCTTCGCTTGGCCAGTCCTATCGGAGCCGTCAAGCACTGAACTCCGCAACCAGAGGACCCCCAAGTAGCCGAGGACATGAGGAGACAACGGGGCAAGGACAAGAGATAAGACCAGACCGCGGACACGGTCGTTGGACATAAAGAAGCGACAAGACCGCCCAGCGTCGTACAAGCGAGCTGGCCGAGTCTGTGCTCCATCTCTTGTAGTTGTTCTTCTTCTCTTCATCGTGGTTTTTGAGAGCCAGTCTGCCGTCTCGACCACTCGTTCCTTCCGGCTTGTTTTACTCTTCGTTCCTTCCGAATCATTCGACACGGTCGACACCCACCCCCACCTGCCCCGACTTCTACCCGACGTTTCCCCGACATCTCCCCACCTTCCTTCCCCGCGATGACGGCCGATACGCCCCTGGCCCACCCGCTGGGCCCCCTGACGGCCGCCGAGATCACAGCCGCCACCGCCCTCGTGCGCAAGGCGTGGCCCGAGGGCACGCTCTTCCAGTTCAAGGTGGTCACCCTACAGGAGCCGCCCAAGGCCGAGCTCGTGCCCTACCTGGCCGCCGAGCGCGCCGGCACGGCCGCGTCGTCCCTGCCGGTGATTCCCCGCCGCGTGTACGTCGCCTACTACCTGCGCAACACCCACAAGTTCCACGAGGCCATGGCCAACCTGTCGACGGGCACGCTCGAGCGCAACGTGCGCCTGCCCGCGGACAAGCACGCCAACGGCGACGGCGAGGAGATTCTGGCGATTGAACAGGTGGTGCTGGCGGACCCGGGCGTGCGCGCGGCCGTGGCCAAGCTGCAGCTGCCGGCGGGCGCCGTGCTGGTGTCGGACCCGTGGATCTACGGCTCGGACGGCGTGTGCGAGGGGCTGTTCCGCGACGACGTGCGGGTGATGCAGTGCTTCCTGTACATGCGGGATCCGAGCAATGCGGCGGAGCCGGACAGCTGCCACTACGCGTTCCCGCTGCCCATCTCGCCGGTGGTGGACTGCGCGACCCTCGCGGTGGTGCGCATCGACCTGCTGCCGACGGGCCTCGACGCCACCACCGTGAAGACCGTGGACGACCTGCCGCCGTGGCAGCCGGCGCCGCCGAGCGAGTACATCCCGGAGGCGCAGGCGCACCCGCGCGCGGACCTCAAGCCGCTGCGCGTGGTGCAGCCCGAGGGCGCGTCGTTCCAGGTGGCGGCGTACAGCGCCATGGGCCGGCGCGTGACGTGGCAGAAGTGGGACGTCAAGGTCGGCTTCAACCAGCGCGAGGGCATGGTGCTGTACGACGTGCACTACGACGGGCGCCCGCTCTTCTACCGGCTCAGCCTCAGCGACATGGCCATCCCCTACGCGGACCCGCGCCACCCGTTCCACAAGAAGCAGGCCTTTGACCTCGGCGACGCGGGCGCCGGCATCATGGCCAACAACCTGCAGCTGGGCTGCGACTGCCTCGGCGCCATCTACTACATGGACGGCGTGGTGGCCGACGCGGGCGGCGCGCCGCACGCCATGCCCAACGTCGTCTGCGTGCACGAGCAGGACGCCGGCATCGCCTGGAAGCACACCAACTACCGCACGGACCGCGCCGTCGTGGTGCGGCAGCGCGAGCTCGTGCTGCAGACGATTTTGACCGTGTCCAACTACGAGTACATCCTGGCCTGGGTGTTCAACCTGGCCGGCGACGTCGCCTACGAGGTCCGCGCCACGGGCATCGTGTCGACGCAGCCGGTCGACCGCGACCTGGCGCCACAGGCAGCGGCCGGCCACCCGTTTGGGACGGTCGTGCACCCGGGCGTCCTGGCGGGCCACCACCAGCACTTCTTCAGCCTGCGCGTCGACCCCATGGTCGCCGGCCACGGCAACACCGTCGTCTACCAGGACACGATGGCGCTGCCGCGCGACCCGCGGCTCAACCCCCACGGCGTCGGCTACACCGTCGCCGCCACGCCGCTCACGACCAGCGGCCCGCTCGACATCGACACCGCCGCCACGGGCCGCGTCGTCCACATCACCAACCCGGCCGTGCGCCACCCCGTCAACGGCCTGCCCGCCGCCTACAAGGTGCACCTGCCCCCCATGCAGCCCATCCTGGCCGACGCCGACTCCTTCCACCGCCGCCGCGCCCAGTTCGCCGACCACCCCGTCTACGTCACCCGCTACGCCGACGGCGAGCTCTACGCCGGCGGCACCTGGACCAACCAGAGCCGCGGCGACCCGCGCGACGCCGACGGCGGCGTCCGCACGTGGGCCGCGCGGCAGGACTCGCTGGCGGCCGGCGACCCCGTCGTGTGGCTGCAGTTTGGGCTCAACCACGTGCCGCGCGCCGAGGACTTTCCCGTCATGCCCTGCGAGACGCTGCGCGTGACGCTGCGGCCCGTCAACGTCTTTGTGCAGAACCCGGCGCTCGACGTGCCGGCGAGCGCGCAGGCCGTGAACGGCAGCGTGTTGGTGCATGAGGGCGGGGGGGCCACGACGCACGGCGCCAAGGGAACGAACGGGACTGGTGCGAGCTGCTGTACGTAGGCAATCTCAAGACGCCCGAGCTGGCCAGGGCGCTGTTTGATTTTCATCCTTGACATGCATCGTTGGATTACGTGAACATCTCACCATGGCCCAGTGTGAGAACAACGACGTCAGCTTCCCTCCCGGAAGCAATCGTCTCCGGGTGGCTTGCCGCTGAGGGACGGCGCTAAAGACACTAAAGGCCCGGAACGGCAGCAGCCCGGCCACCATCGCCTCGTGTTGGTTGCTTTGTCGAGTTTGTCGAGTTTGTCGAGCTTGTCGCGATCCCTCTGTCGTCCTTTTTGTCTTTCAGTGGACAGAGGGGCTGGGGCGCGGCTGGGCCAAGACCCTGTCAGGGCGTAACAAATGTAAATAAGGAGCTCATTTGACGCCATCCACAGCGTAGGGAAGAGAACACTGTCATTTCATGTGCGGCGTACAACTCAAGGACCTCAGCCGTCATCCTGCTTCACAATTCACATGGAAAGGACCGAGGCTTCCGTTGTTCGTTTCCTACGCTGAGCACTGCGTACACAAAAGAACGGTCTGGCTCGGGACTGAGACTGCCCGTTGACCATGCACCCACCATAGCAGGGGCTCAGCGGGCGGCGAGGGCCACTAACATTGCTGCGGCCCAAGTTATCGGGGGGTTTAGTGATTTAGTGCCTGAGCTTAAAGCTAATTTGGGTCTGTCGGCACGGTTTGTTGTCCTGTCCTCTTGCGTCGATGTCAGTCTTCAGTCGCGGTCCTTTCTTTCTCTCCTTTCTCCTACTTCACCTTTGAACTCATTCCAAATTCATTCCTCTTTGCGTTTGTCTTTTCTCACGCCCTGCTGTGTCCTGTCCTCTGGCAAGGCCATTGTACGGAGAACCGCCGGATGCTCATGCTCACGCCACTTTCTCACGTCGTCTCACAGCCCAACCCAAAAAAGGGACAGAAGACAGCCAGTAGAATGGAGGCAATGACGACGAAAGAAGAGGCCGAGGAGGGTCCCTCTCGACACTAACTTTCAGCCCTTACAGTAGTGGCGCGGCCTTGACTGCCCGCCCGTCTGCGCCCTGGACGACCTCGGCGGATATTGGACGCAATACAGAGTGAGACGTCCACGCAAAGACAGGCTTGAAACCGGCGCATCTCGTCTGACTCTGGCGCAGAGCAATGTCACTGGTGCGGACTGGACGGAGCGGTAAGATTATGACAAAAAGTATTCTGTATGGCGGCCAACGTCAAAATGCTGATGCTGTCTGTGCAGTGGCTGCTGCGCGGCGTTGGCAATTGCCCCTCGTTCCTGCCACACCGTTCCTGCCAACAGACCGTTGGAGTGGACTGGCCTGCCACTGCCAAATTTGATCTGTAGTCTCGGCCACGCCTTCCTCCGTTGAGGAACGTCCATCGTGGAGGACTGCCACTTGCCTCCAGGTGTCATTACGTGGCCGTTGACAACCGAAACTTCCCCTTTCAGCATTTCGTAGCACCCAAACCAGCCAACCCAGCCGCAACCCTCCCCCCTCCTTCCTTCCACGCCCTCGCACCCCTGTCGGTCGCTCCTCTCACCATCGTTCGCTCTTTCCCATTCTCCCTTCTGTTGGAACATGCCGTCCCTTCTTCGTACTTGATAGGGTCGTCCAGAACGGTCGCTGTAGTGCACTTTACGCGAGAAAGCTTCTGCACTTTCCCTTTCCTGCTCGTCCCGTTCCTTCCTTTTTCACTCTTATCCTGCCCTCTCCTCCCCTCCTGCTCTGACTTTGGCTCCCCTCACCCAATTCTTTCCTTTTCTTTCCTCCTGCCACGTCCGTCCAGTTAAGCCGTCGCAGTTCCCCATCCCTACACCGGTTCCTTCCAAAGAGCTGGGAAGTATTGCAGGCAAACGAGAAAGAGCGACGCACACAACAATCGACCAGGAGAGAAAGAGCGACCATACAGAGTGCGCGTCTTGACAGGTACCAGATATCAGGGGCAGTAGCGCACAACTTTCGAAACAGACGCCTTCTCCCTTTCTTTTCTTCCTTTTTTGTTGTTTTGCGACAGCACGTCGGGACGAAACCGCTGTGGGGAAACGCAACGCACATTCAGCGACTCCGAATAAAGAGCGGACAAAGATAGAAACGACAACAGACGTCAAAGAACGACAACGGCCCTGAACAAACAGGACAGGGAGCGACGATCCTAAAATAGACGGACAAACCAACAGACAAGAAGCGAACAAGCAGCAAACAACAAAGACGAGCCAGAAGGCAACGCTCGAGTGGACAAAGAGCCGCTCGACAGCAACAAACGGGTCGAACCAGACGATCAGGAACCTTTTCTTACAGGAACGACGGGTATGAGACTCTGGCTCAACTAGGCGCGTCGAGGCACACAGCAGACAAACAACCAGTCTCGTCTACAACAACAGTCAAAGCAGGGCACCAGAAGTCGAAGCGGGCACGTTACGAATTCAGGATTTAGGATTAAGATTAAGGCTTGAGGATTTTACGATTTTACGATCCAATACCTGCAGAGACGCCGAGACGCAGAAAGCGGATCTGACAGATCAACGGCAAAAGTCGGATTTTGTCACATCCTTGTCGCTCACATCTCACCTCTCTTTCTTGGCTGCATTTCTTCGTGTCCGCCTCTTTTCTTTCCCTCATCGTCCTCTCTCTTCTTCCTTACTTTCCACATCCCCCTCCCACACCCCGTCCAACACACACAAAATGACCAGCATGTTGCGGAAAAAAGAACTCGTCACCATCATCACGCCCATCCCGGGCTTCATCCCCCGCCAGCTGGCCATCGACATCCTCCACTCCCACAGCGAGGTCATCACCCTCAACCCGCTCGTCCTCAGCCACAAGCCCATCAAGGCCCCGCGCGATGCCGCCTCCGACGAGTACTACTCGACCTGGTACGAAATCACCGAGCGCATCCAATATGTCCCCGGCATCGGCAAAATGGGCTCCGGCAAGCTCGCCTTCAACGCGTGCTTCCATGACATGCCCTGGGGCCTGCAGGCGCACATCTACGCGCCCATGAACACGGACTTGCGCTACAAGTACCGCATCGGTGGCAACCAGCCCGGCGTCGAGCCGCCCGAGACGCTCGAAATGGGCCTGATGGCGCTCGGCGCGCCGTCCGACGGGCTGTATCTGCGCGAAGACGTCGAGGTCAAGTGCAGCATCGCCGTCATGAGCTTTGTCAAGTCGCAGCTCAAGGCCGCCAGCAAGCTCATGGTGGAGCGCATCATCAAAAAGGCCGAGCTCGTCGACGGCGGCGCCCTGACCGCCATGATCGAGAACGGCCGCCTCAAGACCATCAACCCGGCCGACCGCTCGTACACGCTGAGCGCCGCAGCTGCCGGCGCAAGTGCCGGCGCGAGCAGCGCCGGGTCCCCTGCCATGACGACGGCGTCGACGTCGCCCGCCCTGCCCAGCGCGCATGAGAAGGACACACTGGCCACCGCACAACACCAGCGGGGCTCGCCCCAGAGCCGCACCGAGACGCCCGGTTCCCCACCACCCATGCCGTACCAGGTGCCGCGCCCGCAGTCGATGCTGCCCCAGGGCCTGCAGTCGCCCTCGCCCTACTACCGCCCCGGCAGCGCCGGTGTCAACCAGCAGTACCCGCAGCAGCCGCCGGGCAGTCCTGGTCTGGGGATTGGCGCGTACCCGCCCTACTCGGCCCATCCGGGGCATGCCAGCTATGCCGGCACACCGGGCGGCGGCTACTACCAGCAGCCCATGCACCCGGCTCTGTACCAGCAGTACACGGGCCAGCACCCGCCGCCTCATCCACAACAGCAGCCGTACCCGTACCCGCCACCGCCGCAGCAGTTCTACGCCGAGCTCCAGGCATACCCGCAACACCAGCTGCCGCCGCAGCAGCACCTGCCGCCTGGCCAGGCAGCAGCGGTGGCGGTCGAGATGCCGGGCGACTACTACTATGCCCAGGCCGCGCAACAGCCCCAGCAGCCCCAGCAGCTGCAGCGGGCTCACTCGACGGCCGGCTCGACGCCCCAGACGAACCGCGACTCCGACATTCTGACGACGGGCCAGTGGTCCGCACCCAACCAGCAGCAGCACGGCCAGCCGCCCAACGCGGCACGCCCCAACTCCGTGGCGTCCACCAACAGTGGCAGCGGGACGGGGAACGGCCATGCACCCCCCGCCAACGGCTACCGCTCACCGGGTCTCGACAAGAGCTTCTCGTCCGAGCTGGCCACGCACCGCGAGACGCCCGACGAGCACCGCCTCGAGGCGCTCAAGAAACTGGACCCGACGGCGACGCCGGCCGCCCTCAACCTGGCGCACCATCCGGCCCTCAAGGACCAGCCACCGCCGTCCCAAGACCAGGGAAAGCAGGGCTACGCCTACGACGGTGCCGAGTACGGGACGCCGGTGCAGGGGCGGTAAAGCGGCAGATTGGACTGCTGGCTGCGTCTTGGTCGCCTCGTCTCCTTTTTTTTGTTTCCATGGGATGTGTAGACGCGAGGGTGTTCAAGTTTGAAAAAGACACAATGATACCCTGGGATGATTTCTTTTTTCTTTGTTTTCTTTTTTTTTCATTTTGTATTGGTCATTTTCGTTCGCTGGGTACTATTTATGCTAATGTCGACTGTTATGTTTATCAAATTTCACGTTTACTTTTGAATGACGGGCGTTTCCTCGAATTATCAAATACGTTTTGTTGAATTTAGTCACGTTCAAGTTGGCATTTGGCATTTATTCGTATGAAGTATCAAACTTTGACAATGTCACGGTAAGTTTATGAGAAGCGCTTTTTGATGAAGGATATATTCGTTGGCATGTGAAATCAAAAAAAAAAAAGGAAAAAGGAAAAAAAACAGGACTAAACAAAGCAAAGCAATCTGTATCTTTACCACTCACCTTTATCACTTACCTTTATCACTTACCTTTACCACTTACCTTCTTACCTTCTACCGTCTTACCTTGTTATTTTTTCATGTCTAGGGCCTGCCTGTTGGCACCGACTTACCCTTTTGCAGCCCCCTACGACGGTTGTCAGTCCCGGTGGAGCAGCTTGGAGAAGAACGTGGCAATGGACGGCGTGTTGGGCGGCGCCCCGACGCCGTCCTTGTCGGTGCCGGTCGCGGTCGCAAGGGGCGCCGGGCGGCCGTGACGAGTTGTTGAAGGAGGCGGAGGCGGCGGAGTGGGCATGTCACCCGCAACGGCCGCGTTCAGGTCGAGGGCCGGGATGGACGCGAGCGAGACGAGCGCATTCTGGATCGGCGATGGCGTCATGGATGTCCGCAGCAGCGATGGCGTGCTCGGTGCGTTTGTGCTGGCCATTTTATTCGTGCGCAAGAGACTGGGAGAGGGAACAGCAACAGGGCCAGGAGGAGACGGTGGCGGTGGAGGGCCGGCTTCCAGAACGGGCCGTCCCTTCTTATGGCCCATCTCCATCTCCAGCGCCTCGTCTTCGTCCTGGTCGTGCTCCGGCGTGGTATTGGGCGCCAGCGTCAGCGCCTCCAGAGCCGCCCGGTGCAGAGCAGCAACCTGGGACAGTGCAGAGGCGTCGGCGATGGGGCTGGTGCTGGTGCTGGTGCTGGCGGTTGCGACACGGCCCCGGGAGGCCGTACTCTTGACGACACCTCTCCGAAAGTGCGTGGCGTTTGTACTCGGCGACGCCGCCCGCACAAGAGGCGAGGACGATGCCGACGACGCAATGGAGGACGACTGGCTGTGCGTGTTGGACATCCAGGGGGTCCAGTGGGCCACAGTGCGGGTCGGTGCAGAAACACGGGCAGGGACGGCCGGGGCGTTGCGGGGCTGGCGGATCGGATGCAGACGAGGAGACGCATGAGGCGCCTGGAGCGGTGCGCACGAAGGTGCCCGAGAAGGTGCCCGAGACGATACCCGAGACGATACCCGAGACGATTCACGAGACGATTCACGAGACGATTCACGAGACGGCAGCGGCTGGCGGCGGGACGACAGAGGCGACGACGCCTCGCCGGGGGTGGAGCTGGACCGGCGCATAGCAGAGCCCGACGCTGAAGGGACAAGAGAAGGCGACACGGATCGCGACCGGGATGTGCCTGCAGCCAGGCGAAGGGAGGCGGCAAAGCCAGCACCGCGCGGATCGCCGCCACCGCCGGCGCTGCTCACGCTGCCGCGGCGCGAGACCGCAGGAGAGGCAGCGCGGGAGGCAGACGCCGAAGCGGCGACAGCGACAGCGACGGCGACGGCCGCGGAGGTCGTGGCCATCTTCCGGAGCGAGACGACAGCACCAGTGTTGCTGCCGACGCTGACGACACTTCCGCGACGAGAAACAGACGGAGACGGCGACGGGGAAGCAGCAGAAGTAACGGACGAGACAGCCTTGCGGGAGGACGAGGGCACGGAGAGGACCTTGACGGCCGCCTTGGACGGGGCTGTCACCGTCGTTGTCAGCGTTTTCGGCGGCGCCTCACGCTTCGGCATCGTAAACACAGAGAGGTCGATGGGCGTCGCACTGCGATCGAAGCTGGCGGACCGGCGCAGAGGCGACGGCGCGCACGGCACGATCGAAGCGGTGCGCGTTGCCAAGCTGGCGCACGAGGGCGAGCGGCGCAGGGGGCTGGCGTTGGGGTTCCGGGCCACGGGCACCGCCCAAATGTACATGTCGGGGCCAGGACCAGGACCAGGACCGGCGGACAGACGGACGTCGGGCAGGTGGACCTTTGGCGGACGAATGGGGGGCAGGCGAACAACTGGCTTTCCATGCGGCTCGACATCAAAAGTGAGGGGCGAGGCGGACCGAACCACGGTCGACTGAGGCGGCACAGAGTCGCTGGTGGAGGGCAGCGGCGCCGTGCGAGGACGGGGAACAAAATCGGCAACGAGCGGGTTCCACGGCTTGTTGGACGGCTGCTTGGGGCCGCGCGACGGGACAACAAAAATGGGCGCAGTCGGGTCCAAGGGAGCCGCGTGGGACGAGGTCGGCCGTGCCGGGACCGAATTTTGTGCCTTTCGGGCCTCGACGCCCTGGGCCCGTATCCGCTCCGACACCTGCTGCCAGTACCGGCTGTCAATGCGCTCCTTGGTCGCCTGAATGACGGCCAGCGTCGTGTTCAGGTCTTCCTCGGCCTCGTAGATTCGATGCCGCTGGTGCTGCAGCCGGTCCAGGCCCGTGAGAACCTCGCAGCGGTCCTCGTCCAGGGCGTTCTGCTGCACCCGGATCTCCTTCATGCGCTTGCGTCGAGTGACGCCGGAACGGCGCGTGGGCCGCTTTCTGCGAGGACGATCATGACCAGCATAATCAGCATCACCAGCACCACCATCATCACCGTCGGACACACGTTCATGGGGACCATTGTTCACACCATCCGCCGGCGGCACCGAGAAGCGGTCGCTGCTGCCATTGACAATGACGCTTTGAACCATGGTGCCGGGCGAATGAAGCGATGGCCCAGGACGTGGGCCGGTGCCGGTGTTGGTGCTGGTGTATCGGATATGACGTGGGTTGAGATGAAGCGGACGGAAAACGGTAGATGAGAGTTGTCGATGCAGTTGCTGGTGGAGACACAGAAACGACACGAGAACAATAAACCAAACAGAAGCGACGGTCGTTTATTTATATCCATAGTAGGACGCTCCCTTGTTCGTGTGGACATCGTCTTCGCTCCAGAATGCAGTGTATTAGACGCAGTTGTGCACATTGCGTTGACTCTGTTCCTCGAACTTCTTGTGATGCTGATATGGACAAAGGCATCTGTCCTCGTTGCGAAGCACATTTTCTATTAGTGAAAGGACAAAGAACAATAAAGAAGAAAGAAAAGAAAGAAGAGAGAAAAGAAAAAGAAGAAAAAAACACTTTCAAAAGACATGTCGCGGGAAATGGTTTCTTTGTACTTTGCATTGTGGTGTATTGTTCACCTCCACACAACCGACGACATTTGTTCAACTGTTCCCTGGAGACACGCCTACTACCCCTTATCACCTGTCTTAAACGGCCCGCAAGCCAATCACTACGCACAGTACGGGATCGTGGCGCAGTTGGCTAGCGCGTAGGTCTCATAGCGATATGAGCCGTATCCAAAGATAGGCCCATCCTAAGGTCGTGAGTTCGAGCCTCACCGATCCCAGTTGCTTTTTGCTGGTGGAGGATGCGATGTTCCTTTTTGTCTTTTTGTCTTTTTGTCTTTTTGTCTTTTTGTCTTTTTGTCTTTTTGTCTTTTTGTCTTTTTGTCTTTCTGTGTCCATTTCTGGGCAGAAAAGAAAATACATAAAATTAAGTAAACTGCATACATGCGTCCATGCATACATTGAAATACCAAAACATGTACATCCTATCCATCCATACGTTGTTCGCCCGTTCCGTCCCCCCCCCCCCCCCCCACCCTACGCATAAACACTCTCCGTAAATTGATTCACCTGCAGCCCCGTCTCGGCCATCGGGCTGTCCTTGAGAAAGTCCAGCGGCATCCACACCAGGTGGCCGCGCACCTTGTTGAGCTTCTCGCGCACGTCCTCGGGCGGGATGAACATGTCAAAGATGTGGCCCGGCTCGATGCCCTTGGACGGCATGAAGCGGTCGTAGTCCTTGAACGTCAGCACGTGGTCGTCGGGGTCCGCGTGGAACAGGTGCCGGAACGTCTCCGTGTTGGTCGTGGCCTGCTCCGTCCACAGCGTCCACAGCGCGTCGCTCAGCGGGTCCGCGACAAACGCGTACGACGCGTCGTCGCTGCCGTCGGCGCTCTTGTCGTGCACGTCGTTGGGCGCGTCGGCCGACGGCGGCTGCGCGTTGGCGTCGTCGCTGCCGTCGACGTCCTGCGGCGGCAGCAGGCCCAGGTGCTCGCGCCACAGGTAGCGCCGCAGCGTGGCCGCGTGGTAGCCGGCCTCGTACGGCTGGCCGTCCATGGTCGAGGGCAGCACGCGCGTGTCCTGCATGACGACGCTCAGCTCGCTGTCGTGCGTGCCCAGCTGGCTGCGGTCGTTGAGGTTGCTGCTGCCGCACACCACGTAGCGGTCGTCCACAATCAGCAGCTTCGCGTGGATGTACAGCTCCTCCTGGATCCAGTTCTCCACCTCGTCCTTGGGATCGTCCTCCCACGGCTCGTCCACCAGCGAGCCCTGGCCCGCCATCGCATGGTGCGCCACGCTCGGCTTGACCTTGGAGCGCGGATTGGCCTCGCCCCGCGTCTTGACGCCGCCCTGCCCGTCACTGACCTCCTCGCCGCCCTCGCCGGTTTCGCCGGTTTCGCCGGTTTCGCCGGTTTCGCCGCCCTCTCCACGATTCGGGTGCGCCGCCTCAAACCGGCGCTTCTTGTCCGTGGCCGCCTCGAGGTAGCCGGGCTTGACGCTGTCGCTGGAAAAGTCGCTCGTCTCCTCGGCCTTCTTCTGCTCGCGCGCCCGCCCCATGTGCTTGTCGCGCCCGCCGTCCACGTCGACCGTGCCGTAGATGCCCTCGCCCATGATTTCCTCGGCCTCGGCGCGCTGCAGGTCGCGGTACGACACGCCCGAGTCGGCCTCCATCTTCTTGATCGCGCCCGTCTTGGCCAGCCGGTCGTAGCTGCGCAGGTTGAAGACAAACACGTGCTTGGTCGGGTCCACGCCGCGCGCGCGGATCTGCTCAAAGATGGAGTCCGGCCCGCGGCAGATGCTCTTGTACTGGTAGTTCATGATGGCGCGCGTGCCCGTGGCGGCGTCGGCGCGCAGGTCGCCCGCGAAGCCGGGCACGGCCGGGATCAGGATAATGACCCTGAACGTCTTGCCGCGCTCCGCGTTGCGCACGACGGCGTCCACGATGGCGGCGCCAATCGTGTTGTGCACCGGCGACTGGTTCGCGCCCGTCGCCGTGATAAAGAACTGGTTCTCAATGTACACGTAGTGCTCGGCGTTGCGGATGATCTCGCTGTACGCGTTCTGGATCGAGTGCTCCGTCAGCGTGCCGTTGGACCAGTCGGCCGCCGACCGCACCACCTGCGCGCGCACGGTGCCCTGGTCGGGCGCGAGCTGCGGAATCGACGCGAGCGGCTTCGTCGGGTGCAGCACGTAGTCGCCGACCGGGTGGCTGGGCCGCTGCACGCCCACGAGGTCCTCGTCGTCGCCCTCGCGGCCCTGCAGCATGAGCCAGTCGAAGCGCTCGTCGCGCTTGTACTTGTCGCGCTTGATAAAGTTCCAGCGCAGCACAAAGTGCTCGGCAATGTCGTAGACGCACGGGCCCACGATGCCCATGGACACGTCGTGCCACGGCATGCGGCCGTTCTCCGTCTTGCTGAGCTCGTTCTCCTTCCAGTCCTGCACGTTCTGGAAGTCCATGACGCGGTTGTTGTTAAAGTCCTGGCCCGGCCACGTCTCGTTGATCACGCCGTCGGGGTGCACGTCGGCCAGCGCGTGCGTGTGGCTGTCCCAGCGCCCAAAGCACATGTCCAGCCCGCCAAAGAAGGCCATGGCGTAGTCGACGACGATGAACTTCTCGTGGTGCGCCCAGTAAAAGGTCATGTCGGCCGCGTTTTCGAAAAAGTTGTGGTCCGGGTGGCGCATGATGCGGATGTTGCCGTAGCCGGGCGTGCCCTCGGGGCAGAGCGCCTGCAGCGCGTGCTTGGTGTGCTCCGAGTTGCAGGTCAGCGCGGCCTCGACCTCGCGGTAGACAATCACGTAAATCTTGACGCCCGCCTCGGCGCGCCGCTTGAGCACCTGGTCGAGGCGCCACTCTTGGTTGAAGTAGGGCGGGCGCCGCAGGAAGAGCTCGGGCGACAGCCACCAGTCGGCAATGTAGATGGTCTCGCGGGCGTTGTTGAGCGCCTCGGACACGGCCCAGAAGTAGTCGCGGCCGTCGACGTACCACTTGACCAGGTTGCCGTCGCGTTCGGGAAAGTACGATTCGAAGCGGTGGGACTCGCACGCCTTGGTGCGCTTTTCGTCGCAGCGCTTCTCGTGTTCCTCGTCATGGCGATGTTGGGAGTTGAACTGGGCATGGGCATATCAGCAACCAGGAAAGAAAGCATCAACGGAGCATAGATGGGCTGTTTTGTACGTACCAGATTCGCAAACTTTCCTATCTGGTGCCTAAGAGAAAGGGGGGGAGTGTCAGCGTGCCAGTCTCGTGCTGCCCATCGTGTTGTCGTGTAACGCGTGACCTCAAGGGACCTACTTCTTGTGGCTCAGATGGATTTTGGCGTCGCGCAGGTGCTGGTTGTTGTCGAGAGACTCCTCCAAGCTCTGCTTCATGTTATGGAACGGATTCTTGATCTTGTCCTTCAAGCTGTGGCCGGAGCCGCCGTCGTCTTCGGCCATCTTGAAGGTGATCTGGGTGGGTGGTGTCACGTCGGATTGAAAGTTGCAAGGAACGGTCACGATATGACAATCACCAGGAAAGTCGTGCAAAGTGAGGAAATTCAGTCGAGAGGCCGTTGTCTTCAAGAATGTTGATTTCGTGTCGTTGAAAGGTCAACTAGTCGCTGTATTGGACGCAGATGAGTAAAGGCAGCTCAAAGAAGTCGAACAAAGACAACACCAATAAATCAAATCAGGTACGATTCGTACGCGCGTGTTCACAAAATGGGCGATCCATTGTATACATACTCATTGGAACTACAGCCCCAAAAAAAGAAATAAAAAAAGCCAAGACATTTTGAAGCAAGGCGTGTTCACACAAAATGCCGGGAGTGGGCTGTTCTTTCCTCATTTTGCTGGGATTGCATTGTGTCCTGCTTGTCGTGGTTCGAGCCTTCCAAGAGCGGATGTACAGCGACATATGATGACGTCAACTGCCCGCTACAGGTGCTCGCTGCCCCTCTTTACCCCTTTCCCCCAAGTGACAGGTGCCAATCGTCGCTTCCTTGTTCTCCCCCATTCTAGCGGCCCTCGGTGCGACCGATTGAGATTGGCTGCTTAAATTCGCCAAGACGCCCTGTCTCGTCTTGGCAGCACGCAAGGGCTGATCGCCGAGGTTGTGCTCGATGCGGGAAAAATAAAGTTGGGTAAAAATGACGATGGCAGCGACAAGAGCTGAAGAGCTGAAGAGCTGAAAAGCTGAAATCGTTGCGAGACGGCATCACTGTCGAGATTGCCGAAAATTGAGGAATTCTCCTTTCGGCGCTTACCTAATGCAAGGAAGACGCATCGAGAAAAGAAGGAAGGAGCAGCAGACAACAGGAAGGCACGATCATTCAGCTCCAGTTGGCGAGGAAGGAAGCTTTGGTCGTCTGCCAGCTGCAAGGACGCCATTCTTGTATGCCAAGCTACCGTGTTGGACACCTGGTGGCATCCCGTGCACTCGCACACTTTTTAAGGGATTATCCTTTTCCGGCTTTTCTTTTTTTTTCATGATTATTTACAAGCGACACACGAATTATGCGTGCATGGTACTGTCCGTGCCGCCGTCTGGGCAGTACACGGCTTGACGGACAGTTTGGCTTGGTCTGTGGAATGGCAATCGAACGGCATCACGAGTTCACGCGACTCTGCCTTCTTCGGATGCAGGCCACGTCTTGGCGTAGATTTCAGCGCATCAATCGTGACTTGATCTGGGAAGCTTTATGGTCGTGGTGCAATTCACATTGCATGCCCGTCTGATCCCCAGCGTGCAGCCTTTCCTGTGATGCAGCCACGTCTACCCCCACTCAACATGATGGGCGTCTCCTTGCTAGCACGTCAGCCAACTGTCAGGGAGGGCTTCCAGCTAAGTGGTCCGCTGTGCCATTGCACAATCAGCACGGAACAGGCACGTCGCATGTGTCCTTCCGCTTCGGCTCCGACGTTCCGCCCATTGCGACCATCATAAAAGAGAGGGCATCCTGGCTTCTCGAGAGATTGAGGAGGGGGCAGGGATACAGTAAGAAGGAATAGCTTTCCCGTTCCCTTTACCTTCTTTCCCTTCTCACAATGGCCCATCCCCACGAATACCTCGCCCAGCCGCCCTCGCAATGCTGCTTTACCGGCAGCATCCACGCCGGCACGCCGCAGGGTGTGGAAGAGGAGCTTGCGGGGGTCCAGACCTACGTGGCGCGGCCGCCCACGGGCGTCGCCGGCAACGGTCATGTCGTCTTTTACTTCCCGGACGTCTGGGGCCTCTCGAACAATGCCAAGCTGCTCATGGACGGCTTCGCGGCCGCCGGCTTCACGGCGCTCGGCATCGACTACTTCCGCGGCGACCCCATCTCCAAGTACCGTGCGGGCCACGACGCCCCGGCGCCGCCCGACTTTGACCAGAAAGCGTGGCGCAACAAGCACTTTGCCTTTGCGACGGCGCACGTCCCCGTGTGGGTCGAGGCGGCCAAGGCCCGGTTCGGCAGCGCGCCGGACACGCGGTATGCGTGCACGGGGTACTGTTTTGGGGCGCCGTTTGTGCTGGATCTGCTGGCCACGGACGGCGTGTCGGCCGGCGCCGTGGCGCATCCCTCGCAGCTCAAGGAGGAGCATTTCCGGAGCGCCAAGCAGCCGCTGTTTCTGTCGTGTGCCGAGCACGACCAGGCCTTCCATACCGAGCCGCGGCGCAAGGCCCTCGACATCCTGATGGAGCAGAAGACGCCGTTCCACGAGCAGCTGTTTTACAACGTCAAGCACGGCTTTGCCTCCCGGGGCGATCTGAGCGACCCCTACGAGCGTGAGTCTGCGTCGCTTCCATGCCCGCTCTACGCACCGTACTAACAAAGACAGGCTGGGTCAAGGAGCAGAGCCTGCAGGGCATCATCCACTGGTTCGATTTTTGGCTGATTCGAAACCACGCAAAGTGATGGCAGGTACGAGCACGATGTCGCATGTATGATGTATTTTCTGTGTAGAGCGAATCAATCTTGAATACAAAGGGATTTGATCAACAAAACAAAGACACTGACACACCCTTCTCCTCTCCGTCCTCCTTCGCCCTTCACGCCGCCGCCGCCGGCGCGACGCCCACGTCAATCGATGCCGTGCCGCTGCTGTCCTGGCCCTCCGTCGCCACAATCATGTACTTTTGCGTGCCCATCTTGAGACCGCCCGCGGCAAACGCCTTGAAGTGCGCGTCCGTGTGCACCGTGCCGCCGACGCGCCGGTCCGTGCGGATCGAGAAGAACTGCGGGAACGTGGCCGTGCCCTGGATCGAGGGCTTGTTGCGCCGGATCTTGGTCCAGATCTCGTACGTCGAGCCGTCGACGGTGACGTTGCCCTTTTGCGTGGCCTCGTCGCTGGGCGACGAGCAGGGCTTGTGCGTGCCGTACGACTCGACAATGTAGTACTCGACGAGCGGGTTCGTGGTCCAGCCGTACATGGACAGGTAGGCGTTGCCCTTGGGCTCAAAGGTGCCCGAGTAGTTGACCGCGGCCGGCGGCGCGCCGTTCCAGCCCTTGCCCGCGACAAAGTTGCCCTTGTCGCCGGACCAGGTGACAGAGTACTGGCCGTTGGGGCCGTTGGTGTACTTGACCGTGGCCGTGCCGTCGTTCCAATAGGACGATGTATACGACGCGGCGGCGGTGGCTTCGGTGCCGTCGATGCCGTCGATGCCGTCGATGCCGTCGGTGGTTTCGAGCGTGCCCGGCACGGCGACGTCGCGCGGCTGCGGGAACACGGCGGCCGATGCGCCTGAGACAGCGGCGAGCGCCGCGAGCAGCAGCGGGACCAGCGAAAGTCGCGCCATGGATGCGTACGATGAGAATGCCCTTGGTGTGTTGCCGTTCAAGCTGGGCCTGCGCCAATGCCAATGCGTTTGCGCGTGTGTTCGAACCTCTGCAGATGTCCACAGGTGTCGACAGATTTCCGGGGTAGGAAGACAGTCGTACACGGCTCTCCGCGTTTTTAAAGGGCCTCCAACAGCCCGCACACCAGATCGTTCCCCCACCGGCTCATGTCGAGAGCCGTCTGTCAATTAACTTGGCACATTGTCCGGGGCACCGGTCCCATGTTCCAGTGCATGGCCGGTGTATATTGGACGTCTTGTGGAGAAGGGTGTGTGGCCGCGGGGGAGAGCGGCGGTTTTGATGAACCGCCGGGCTGTTGGATTGGAAATGCGTTGCGTAGGCTTTTATTTCGATGTGTACGAATTACCAAAACAGACCTATATATCTAATTTTATTTGAATCGCTTTGCTTTTTCAAAAGAAAATAAAAAATATAAATAAAAACAAAAAAAGGCTAAAACACCAGAACATCAGTAACACAAATCAACCTCGTAGACAATCGACGGGAAGGCGCATCAAGTACCGAGCGACACGCGGCAGCGTCTTTTCTTTTGATTGCGGTGTTTTCCCGGCTCGGCTAATGTAGGCACTTTGGAGGGGACGGATGATTATGTGACGGAAGATTATGACGGTTCCTCGGAGCACATCATAGTAGTTATTGGTTATTTACTTTTACTTTTACATGCATGTCACGTTTATTTGCAAGCTTGGTCAATGCTGTTTGCATCAAATTGTTTTCGTATTTTGGGTGCAAAGATACTTGTGTGTCATGAGAGACCAATTTTGGGCCGTCGCGGCTGCCAATGTAAATGCCAGAAATGCCAAGTTATCAAAAAAGACAAAAAGAAAGAAGAAAAGAAAGAAAGAAAAAAAGTCAAGGCGCAATGTGCGTGGGTGCAAAAGTGTGCTCGACCACGATGCAAAGTAATGAGGTACAAAATGGGGAAAAAGAGACAAAAAAGTAAAGTTAAATGGGGATTCTCGAATTGAAGAAGAGGGGTCAAAGAAGGGAAGGGTTGTTGGATATTACATGGTCACATCACCAGGAAATGACCAACCGGAAGAGGCATGCCGTCGTCGTTTTGTTGTCGCTGCCTACAGCCGGCGGGCACGACGGAGGCGCTTGGGCGAGGTGATCTCACTGCGAGCCCAGAGCGTCGTGCTCTGGCCGTCCTGACACTTGGTGCCGGCAGGCATGGCCTGAAGAACCGTCCACGTGCCGGAAGCGCACTGCTGGAACCGGGTACCGCCGATGCAGTTGAACATGCCCTCGGTCGTGCAGGCACCGCTGAGACCACCACCAGAGCCCGAAGACGAGGCAGAACCAGACGCCTTGGGAGCAGCCGACGCGGGCGAAGCAGCCGAGGCCAGGGTGGTGGATGGCGTCGTGCCGGACGCAGTGTGGCTGGCTCCGGTAGCGCCCGGGGCGCCCGTGGAGACGGTGACAAAGACGCCGCCCGTGGCCGTGGCGGTGCCATTGGCGGTGCTATTGGCAGTGCCGGTAGCAGACGAGGATGCCGACTTTGTCCGTGTGGTCAGCGTAGTGGCAGGAACGGCCACCGAGGTGGCCTTGGAAGAGGAGGCGGCAACGGGAGCGGCGCTAGAGGCAGAGCCAGCAGCGACACTGGACGAGCCAGAGCCAGAGCCAGAGCCAGAGCCAGAGCCAGAAGACGAGTTCGACGAGGCACCCCGTGGGAAGCAGTCGGTTCCAGAGGGCGGCTGGAAGTTGGTCGTCATCTTGCTGGGCTTCAGCAGGTTCGGGCCGGGGTCGGGGTAGACGGGGTCGGTGCTGGTGGTGGTCTTGCAGCTGTTGATGGAGGCTAGGTTGGCGACAAACAGGTTGGGGAGGGCCGACGACGAAGACGACGAAGACGACGCGCTGCCGCCACGCGCCTCAATGGCATCGCGCTTGGCGGCCTTGCCGGTGATGGTCACCGGCGCACAGTTCATGTAGTACTCGGGGGCGCCAGACAGCTTGCTGATCCAGGTCCATGCAAAGACGTACTTGCCGGGGGCAATGGAGTCCGGGATGGTGTAGTCGTAGGTGCTGGGGCCACTACCGTCGGTGGTAGGGCAGCCGCCCTCGATGCTCAGGATGACCTGCCACGACGTGGACGCGGAGGGCTGCAGGTCCGTGGTCAGGGCCAGCTGGCAGGAGCCGCCGCCGTGCACGGCGCTGCCGTGGAAGCTGAGGGTCTGGGTGGCGCCCAAGGCCATGGTGTTGTTGGCAGACGAGGCGGAGTCGGCGTAGAACGTGGAAGCCGAGCCGACAATCTGGCAAGGATAGTTGGAGCCGTCCGAGTTGAGGGGAGACGTGGTCGGGTTGCCAAAGGGAACAGGCGAGGCCAGAGTCATGTGAGCCAGAACGGGGGAAGCCGAGAGAAGGGCCACGAGGGCCACAGTGAGGACGTGGGCGAACATGATGTCCGTGGTGTGTGTGGTGTGAGCAGGGAGAGGTTGAGACAGTAGGTGCTGTGTATGATGATGTCTTCCTGAGACAGTCCTTAGAGAAAGAGGAAAGGAGAAAGACTATCGCAGCAAGTCGAAAGTTGGCGATGTTTCGGAGAGAGGGAGGACGATGTGAACTATGTAGCAACTGTCTTACCAGAAGACAGTAGCAACGTTCGAGGGAGTGTGTGTTTGGGTTGCGTACGTTGTGCGTGTCGCGTGTGTTGCAGTATGTTGCAGAGTATTGGTTGATGATGTTGATGATGTTGATGGAAAAGGAAGAGAGGGAAAAGAAAAGATGCCAAGAGGACGTCCGGACAGCAAACTTTTATATGTCTGGGAGAAGGAGGACTGTTCACCCAACCAGTTCGAAAACCTGCTCACGCCTGAGGGAGGCAGGAACAGGAAAGAACGACCCAGTCGTGCCTTCCCGAAGTGTTTGTACGGTACAGTGCAGGAAGCAAAAAAGGCAGGAGGTGCAGGAAAAGCTTGTTCATTGCTCACACAGGCGCGGGCATACTGCGGCGGGAAGGAGCAAACGGGGCACACTAGAACGAGGACCTGAACGAGGACATGATTAACGAGGAGGCTACACATTGTTCACCTGTCACTTGGAGGCGCACCGAAGAGGACACAAGGACACAAGCACAAACACTTGTACAGGTCCTTCGTGTGGCTACTGGCTTTCGCCTTCCGTGTGTTCTGTGATCGCCCGCCTGTCCAGCCCCAAGTCGACTTGTTTCATGAACATTCAGGCACGCTGTTTGAATGGCTGTATGTCGTTATATGTCGTACAGTCGGTTTGCTCATGGCCAGTCGTTCCAAACAATGGATGGGAGCCCACAGACAAACATGCACGGGGCGGTGGGCCTACGACGTATTGTGGTTGGGGTCAGAGGAATGGATGTCCTTTTCTCAACTTACACTGCTGGCCACCCAATGGCGTTGCGTCCCAGCCGCCTGCCAGTGCCGATCTGGAAAGGTGGGACCGGCTGTGCATTCCTGGTGGTGCCTGGTGGTGCCTGGTGGTTCCTGGCCACAGTTTTGGCACGCACAGGGCACTGCTGGGCGATCGGGGCCGCTTTATTAGTGCTTTTTGGCGTTGTTTCAAACACCTGGCCAATCGCAGCAGCGCATTCGCCAGGAACACGGCGGTTCTGCAACGGAGCTTCAGGTAAGATACCTCCCTGCGGGGCACATGCCACAGCGAGGCTACCGTTGCCCGCCTGCCGTTTGCCTGCTGTGTTGACCTGTCATTAGTGGATAGCATCGGCGGCGTTTGAAGATGCGTTTGTTTCCGTTGTCTACTGTCCACTCGTCCGGCCATTCACGCAGCAACGCCTGCAACGACTCAGCGATTCGTTTTCTTCGGCGCTCGATGAGACAGTTGATGTGTCGCACCAAGCGCGACCTTCTTTTTTGTTCTGTCCAATTGTTCTACGAGACTTCCCAAACGGGAGGCAACCAGCCAGCGGTCCCTGACGATCGCAAAAGCGAGTCTTTGTGCAGCGCCGGTCACAAGCAGCGGACACAGCAGACACGGCAGACGAGCAGCGTTTTAATTTCCTCTTCCACCTCCGTCTGTCTGTAGCTCAGGCCGTCCCGGCCGGGACTGGCATATTCCGTAATATCGTTGTCGCCCGCGGGCTGTAAAATTATCCAAAAAATCCCTCGCCGACTGATCGCTCTATGCATGCAGATCGCGGCCGGTCAAGTGATGGACCGGTGTTGTGCACTTACTGTTGAAGAGAAGCATCGCCAAAGTTTGTTATACAAGTCGTCGATCTCGTGTGTGAGACTTGGTGACACAGTGTACATTGCTACAGTAAGCATGGTCAATACACACTGTAATACGCAGTGAAAGTCTGCACTAAATGGCACTCCGCACTGTATCGTAGCCGCCACTAAACGCGTCGTCGCGGGTTGCCTTGACGTGCCGACAACAGTTGCCATACGATGAGTATCATCACAACAGACGACAAACATGGCGCGCAAACTGCCATGGGCACGACAAGGCGCAAGTGGCCAGATAAGGCAACGGCCACGGCCACCACGGTCTGCACATCGCCGGTCCTTTTCGCCTAGTGCATCGAGTCGCTTAGGACGTCGCAAGGACGACAATGACGACGACGACGACAACAGCGGCGACAGCCACAACGAAGGCAACACCCGCCGTGCGCCCAAGATAGCCAAGTCCTCGTCTTCAAAGGGAAGCGCACATGCGTCTCAAAACCAACAAACAGTCCGCACACCGTCCACATCGCCACCACCGGCACCGCCCCCAGAAAGCTTCATGGTCGACGGCATGGACCACGACGACCGCTACCGCATGGTCGAGGACGAGCTGCTCGCCGTCGCCCAGACGTTCACGGCCCACCTCCACGCCGCCGCCTACCAGCGACTCAAGCGGCGGGCCCAGCAGGCCAAGGGCCCGGTAGCCGCAGCGTCTCGCTCGCTCGCCCGGCCGACGGTCACGACTGGCGTCTCGGCAGCGGCACGGGATCGCGTGGCACGGCGCACGGCGGCGGCCAAGCAGCGAGCCAAGAAGGCAGCGGCTGTGCGTGCCGTCGGGTTGGTCCACGATGCCGGCGATGGCGATGACAACCACGAAGACGACAAGGATAACACACCCTGGGCGGGCACGGCACTGCACGATCTGATGGAGAGCGACCCACGCAAGGGCCGACCATCGCTGGTGTCGCTGGCATCTGTTGCGGGGAACCGACCGTCGGCCGTTGTGCTAGGCAGCCGTGTTGGAGGTGGGGAAGTCGACGACGACGATGACGACGACGACGACCTGGATGGACCGCCTGTGAAGCAGAAGACGACCGCCCGGCCACTCACATCGTCACCATACGTCCCTCCACGCTCACCGCGACACCCAGTGGCCACCACACCTGGCCAAAATCGAATAGCAGCCGCCCGAGACGGCCCACCCGACAAGAGGTCCGTCTCGTTTGCGCCAGATGTCCAAGCGCGGGATGTACAGGCCAGGCATGAGACGGAGGGTGATGACGAAGATGAGGAAGACGACGACCCTGCCGACCTCGACGATGCAGGTGACTTGATGCAGACGTTACGAAAACGACGGGCGCAGGAAAAGGCCCATCGCCTGCACGAGAGGAAGCGCCGGCGCGAGCACAGGAGAGACGAGCAAGACAAGGGTCCTCTTGATACGATTCCGTCGTTTCTGTGACGGTGAAGGAGACTTGTGATTACGATTACGAGATACGAGATACGATGTACGAGATACGATTTTAAGAGGTTTGAGAATACGATTCGAATCATCAATGCAATGCTCATGAATGCTATCGTTTGTGGACTGCTTAGCTTTTCATACCCATGCCATGCTCTCACTTGGCTCGCCGTCGCCGCTCGCCACCGCCACTCATGCCTTCGCCTCAAACGGCGTCTCAAAGGGCCGCTCGGCCTGCGGCGTGATGCGGGCCAGGTGGCGACGGGCACCGCCCTTCCAGTCGACGAGGGCCGTGTGCTGGGTGACGCGGTTGTCCCAGACGACGACGGTGCCCTCCTCCCACTTGACACGGGCCTGGAAGTCGGCGCCGAGGGCCAGGTGGTGGTACAGAAAGTCGAGCAGCGCGTCCGACTCTTCCTTTTTCAGGCCGACGATTTCCCGGGTGACTGGGGGTTAGTGGTTAGTGGGAGTGTCCAAGAAATAACAAAATACATTCGAGGTGACAAGAGGACATACACTGTTGGTTCACGTAGAGCGCCTTCTCGCCGGTGGCCGGGTGCGTGCGCACAATGGGGTGGACGTTGTAGACGGGCTCGCGGCGCTTGATGCTGCCGCGGGCCACGCTCGAGTTGACCTGCTCGATGCCCGAGTGCGTCGCCTGCAGGCCGTGCAGCCGCTGCTGGAACGCCGGGCTCAGGCGGTTGTACGCCTCGACGCCGTCCACAAACAGCGTGTCGCCGCCCGTCTCGGGCTTGTCCAGGATGTACAGAAACGTGGTGCCCGGCGGCTGCTGCTCGTACGACACGTCCGAGTGCCACGCGACCGAGTTGGTCCGCGACGCAAAAAAAGCCTCGGCCGTGCGGTCGCCGGCGGCGCGGTGCACCAGGTGGATCTCCGGGTAGCCCTCGGGGGCGCCCGAGGTCGGGTGGATGTGGTGGCGCCCAAAGTAGCCGCCAAAGTCGAGCGCCTGCTGGATCGGCAGGTCGGCAAAGTCCTGCAACCGGAACGCCACCACCTTGCGCTCCGCCACAAACCGCGCCAGCTGGTCCTTGCCCGCGTCCGACAGCGTGCTGAGCTGCACGCCGCGCACCTCGGACCCAATGGTGGGCGTCAGGTCGACGCGCTGGGCCGACGCCGGCAGCAGCTCCGGGAAGGTGGTGTCGGCGTCCTTGCCGTGCTCGTGGTGCTCAAAGGGCTGCAGCGGCGGGTAGTGCTCGTCGGGGTTCCACGTGGGCAGGTAGTGGGGGTACTTGGCGGCCTCGAAGCCCTCGGTGCCGGCGACCTCGTCTTCGCGGCTGAAGCGCGTGGGGGACAGCTCCTTGTAGTCGCCGGTGGCCGCGGTGGTGGTGTGCAGCTTGGGGGGCTCAGGGATCGTGATGGTCTCAATGGCTGAGGGCGCCATGTTGTCGGAGACTGTGGGGGGTTGAGTGTGAGAAGGGTGGGATGAAGATGGGGGTATGGGGGTATATTTAGGTAATGGATGCTCCTCGATGCACGTTTATCTGCAATTTCTGCGTGAGGCGTCGTTGCAGGCGTTTGCAATGGGCAGTAGCATGTACGATCAGATAATCGGATCTGTGATCGAGATGCAAGAGATGGAAATAGAAAGGGGGCTTCTGTCTCCGTCGAGGTTTTGAGCAAGGGTTCCTATTTATATCGACCGAGGGAAACTCGATCCGGGAGAGTCAGGCAGATGTGCCCTTCACTGAAGACAACGACAACGACAAGAGTCCAACACCTCTGCGAGACCGGCCAGCGAGCTCCGCGAGGACACAGAACCCACGTCAATGGTCAATGACTCACGGCACGACAAACGTCCAAGAAGCACAAGAAGCACAAGCACAAACAGCTCGAACGCTGCTGTCGACTGTCTTTCTCGTTTCCGCGGGGTACAACGACATATCGATCACGAATGTCGCAAGGGCGCCCCTCTTTTGGCCAATGCCCCAACGCCTGATCGACGGCTAAAGCCTGCTTGGTCTGTTGGTCTGGGGCTGTTTGACGAGTTGCCTTCTCCGGGACAGCAGGGACTGTATGGAGTACAGTTGAGTACGACCGTTCAAAACACAGGGCCCGGAGAAACCGGGGGCGGACTCGCCTCATGCAGAAAGGAGGGGACGGATCAAGCTGCCAAAAGTAGAAACCAAGTGAGAGAGCAATGCTAGTCCGTGCTGGGCATAACTGTTAACTGTGAAGATGGAGGCCAGTCTAGAATGCCAAGTACGGAGTCTGCAGGATGGACGATGTCACAGTGCAACCGTTCCGCTGGCGTGAAATGACTCGAACGCTTCGTTCCATCTCCTGCATCTGAACAAAAATAACCGGCTTCAATACAATCCCAGCCCGTGTTCTGTCCACAGTTGATGCTTCTCACAACGGCGCTGTGCAGAGAGGAGGTCGTCAAAAGTGGGTCTGGGCGACTTACACGAAAGTTGTGTGATTCGCCGAGGCAATCGCGCCATCTGCACGGCGTCCATGTCGCGACTCGACGACAGCTTTCGCCATTCTGCATCGACAGAAGTAGACAATGACATGACATATGCCGGGGGCGATGGAGAGGAACATGTACATGAATGCTGCCACTGGTTGCTCGTCCCGCACAGGGTCCGTGTGTGACTCCACCCCATGCCGACGCCGTGATTCTCCGGCTCTGGAAAGGCCGTGCTGCCCCGTAAGTCGTTCTCACAGTATATTTTCATATATGCAAAGTTTGGACCATCTCCCGCATGCGGACTATTTTCCGCGATTCACGTGACGTTCTACGGGTTCGGCGGGCCGACGCGCTGGACCAAAGGTTCTTGCCAAAACAAAGTCAAGCCAAGGCATCTGCGCAGCGGTCGGTCGAACCTGGGAGAGTCAGCGCACGCGACAAGTCTGGTCCCACCGACGTACCCTCGAGACATGGACCCGCACGTTGTCGCGACTCGCGGTAGCGGAGTGTCAATGGAGCTTGCTGACGTGTTGTTGACAGTTGCAGACGCGCAGACTGTGCTGTCGCTGTCAGTCAACAACATCCTGGATTCGTTGCGTGTCTTTCGAGGCCGTTCTGGAGATGGTGCGTAACTCTTGCGGAGGTATGTACAGAAGATCTTTGTTTTCTATATTTCTGTTTCCTTCTCTTTCGTGTTCTACAGCCAAGCAATCGCCGTGCCTCACCTTTCATATGCTCTATTCCCCATCTAATGCGCAAACCGAAAGTCCAGCCGCTTGCTGCCTTCGTCCTTGGTGGTTCGCAGATACGCATCCCGCTCCGCAGACGACATGGCACCCCACGTGCGGTCGCGCGTCTTGTTCCGCCACATGTAGTAGCCCTTGACAAAGGCGGTAATCGCCAGGTTCCAGGCCACGATGCCGAGAAGGACCTTGTTTCCGCGTCTGTACAGAGGCTGGTCGTCGGCGCGGTAGATCTATGACGTCGCTGTTAGTGTGCTTTGTGTGTATAGAGTGGCCAGGAGAGGAGAAGGAGGCGGTCGTATAGCGCACCTGGGTTGCAATGACGGAGCTGGCTTGGCAAATCATGTTGTACAAGGCGCTGCCCACCGTTCGGGTGCGCACGGAACCGGCATTGCGCGAGATCAGGCTGACTGCATGGGTGTTAGTCGTTGCGGTGTATGTTACAACATGCACAGTATGACGATGAGGGCTTCGTACCATTGATGGAATGAATGTATGGGTAGCCAATGAGGAGCAGCGTGACCGCATACCAGCTCCAGGGACTGGCCGCTGCGGGCAGCAGTTCGAGCGCCAGCAGCAGCGGCAGACACCAGATGGAGTAAAAGGCCACAATGGCCATGCGGTTGTTGATTTTCTCCGAGACCACGGTCCAAAAGACCAGCTGGAGGAGGAACAGGACATAGGCCGGGATGGTCAGGAGGTTGGTCTCAAACGTGCCGAAGCCGAGGGCCTTGAGGTTGAGCGTGAGGTACGACGCGACGGGCTGGACGGGGATAAGCAGGGTCCAGCTCATGGCGTACATGGGCCACAGATCGTAGTCCATCAGGGACTTATAAAGCAGCGTCCAGCTCAGGCCCTGCCGGTTGTGCATGCCGCCCTGTTGGCATTAGATTACATGGTCCTGAAAGTATGGCAGCAGTAGAAGCAGAAATGGACGTATAACAGTGACGCACCTTGGCTGGGTCGTCCCGCAAGACGCGGTTGACCATGATGACCTCCTCGCGCTCGGTAAACCATCCGTTTTTGCCGCGGAACCAGCTGGCCGTCTGCGTCGGGCCGGGCGGCAGGTAGAACCACGAAATAACGCCGACAACGGCCGTCAGCGCGCCCTCGAGCACAAACAGCCAGCGCCAGCCCTCCCAGCCGCCGACGGACCGCATGTGCAGGATGCCGTACGCCAGAAAGGCGGCCACGATAAAGGTGCCGTTGGAGGCGCAGTAGAAGAAGCTCACGCGCAGGGGCAGCTCCTTGTTGGTGTAAAAGTAGGACAGGTACAGCAGGGCGTCCGGGATGAAGCCGCCCTCGACGAGGCCGAGGAGGGCGCGGGTGGCGTAGAAGCTCTTGGGGCCCTGGACGAGGCCCTGGCAGATGCCAATGACGCTCCACACGACCATCTGGATGGGGATCCAGACGTCGGGCCCCAGCTTCTTGGAGATCATCTGCGACGGCACTTCGGCCGACAGGAAGCAGACGTAAAAGATCATCATGCCGTAGTTGTAGTTGTTGGTGGTCAGGCCGAGGTCGCCCAGCATGTTGTCGCTGAGGGCCTGCGAGATGTTGCCGCGGTCCAGCTGCAGGGCGAAGAACATGAGGCAGACCCACGAGCAGATGCGCTTGTCCAACTGTGCGGTCAGCATGCGGCCAGGACGAGGACAAGCGACAAGGGATACGGAAGAGGAGCAGCCAGCAAACGCCTCACCTTCCGAACAAGTGTCTTCTCCTCCTTTTCGGTCCATTCCGCCGTCGGGTCGTATCGGTGCCGGCCTTCGTACTCGGGAATGGGCTCATAAATCTCCACGGCGGCGCCGGACACAAAAGCGTCTCCGGTAAAGCGCGAACGCTTGGTCGGCGACGCGTCAATGTCCGAGTCCGAGGTCGACGACGAGATGGGGGGCTCCGCCGCGGGCGCAATGTCCACGACGGTTGCTGATTTTTCTGATTTTTCTGATTTTTCCGACATGGTGATGCTAAAAGACGCTCTCCATGGGGCCACGGATGCAGGTTGCTCTTTGACGTTCCAGCTCCTTTTGTCACTATGGGGTATCTACTCCGTATATACATGACTCTGCGGCACAGGCCGCTTAAATAGGATCGCCGAGTTGACTCTCGTAGACTGCTCTGCACGTGTACCTCGGGGGCTTGAACCGTGCCAATCTTGGAAAGTGGTATTCTGTACGTCGCATTGCCACCCCATTTTCCTGTTTCCTGTCCATCTGCTCGCAGGATATTGAGCCTCCCCATTTTTCTAAGAAAACAGAGACTCCAGGATGGAGCAATGCAGTGCGCGACGTGACGATGCACATCGACATGACACATGTGTACAAGGTCTTACATACACGTTGATGTATCTCCGGATCTCCGTTTGGCGGGCCTCGACATGTTGTCACAAAGGTCGGCTACTTCGCACGGAGTAGTACGGTGTACTCGGTATTGACTCCGTACAGAGGATGACTTTTGTTGACAAAGACCGACCCACAAATGCGAAACGTATGGTTAGCGGCCGATGGCGTTTTCAAGGACCCAGTCTTGCATCACCGGCACAGATAGGCATTGGCAGAACACGGGCAAGACATGGGCGGCAGAGATGCGGACACTGCGACCCTAGTCCTGACCTGCCAAATGACGTGCTGCGTGGTCGAGTCTCCTGTGCCACCAGCCTGCAGACAAATGTCGACGAGCTGAGTTTGAAAATAGTTGTATATTTTTTGCGGAAGGTAAAGTGTAACAATCGGTCGGCATATAACAGCCGCGATAGACCTGTGGACCTGTGGACCAGTGGACCTGTTTAGAGAGCTCTAGAGTCTGCCCCCACGCTCTTTCAATGGGAGGAAAGTACGTGGAAAATGGCATACCTCGTATGGAGTACAGCAGGAAAACTGATACCGCAAAACGACGTCATGTACATCATCGAACGACAACTGCCTTATTATCGCTACCAAGCGACATGCTCCCTCGTGCACACGCCTCGGAGGTGGCCCGGAGCAGAGTCGCCAATGGTATCAATACAACGGCCGAATGTAGCCTTGCGACGAACGCCGGAGTCATCGATACCATACCGGCTTGGCGCCTCGGTATAGTCGTCCAACAAGCGTGGGCCGCTATGTACCCCGAGTGGCCAGCGCCGGGAAAGCAGGGCATTGAGCGGGGGAAGACACGGGCACGCAAGATGTCGACAAGCTCGCCGACATGCCGCGTCCGGGCGTCACACGGTGGTGGTCCCGGTGCAATAGTGTTGATCGTTTTGATTCTATATGTTTTGGAATGCGCACGTGTAGTTCGCCGACCCCCTTTCCCCCGTTGACCTTCGCCGTCTCTCCCGTGTCTTCACCACGTCCTGTCCGCCGTCTCCGACCAATTACCAAACACACCCTCCGTGTCTCGTTCTGCGCGCAAATCCTCGTCAGAGCGGGTGAGTGAGCGATGAAAGGTGATTGTGAGGAGTAAGGAGTGAGACGTGAGGACGTCAAGTCCAAGCAATTGAATAGCTGAAGAGAAGCTCTGTTGACATGGATTGACGTTTCAAAATTCGTTGATCTGTCACAATATACATCTACATACTCCGTCGTAAACTTTGGACAACATGTGCCGCAGCCATACGCTGTCCGTTTGGACCACGTCCACGTACAAGAATCGATCGCCCGACTCGGATGACGCCGTGGACGTTGAATGCGACATACGACAAACGCCAGGCTCCCAAGCTGCCAGGGGCCGTGACGTCGGCTCACGACAATGGACTGCTGTACTGTATAGCGGAGTGTGGAGATGCCAAGACAAATCCGAGATCTGGCCGTCCCGTATTTCGTGTATACCAGCGTCGGCAGATGGACGGACTGAAGGAACAGGCACGGTATCAACACCGCATCGCATGACATGATGCAGCCAAGCATTTTGTGCTTATATGAGTGTCTGTGGACAACACCAGCCTACAGGATAGAATTGGGTTTGCCGGTAATAATGCTGCAGATACCTGTTCACTTCTGTTTTATACACATCCCAACCAGGCCAGCGTGCATCCAGGACCACGATGCCGTGAATAGCCGTGGCGGCCGCCGGCTGGGACAATCTGTTTGCGACGCGGCGCTGTGCGGCGGATTTCGCGGCGGAACGATGAGGCAGGGAGGCGAGGTCGGACACAACGATGCGGACACTCGTGCTGTCCGTGCTCCGGCCAGGGCACGGACGGTACGCGCCGCTTGCGCAATTCGCGGACCACGCACTCACGTCGGGGCACCCGTGTCAACACAAGGCCGTCACCGCCGCGGCCTCTGTCGCTGCACCTGCCGTTCTCTGTCGCCCGTCGACTGCTGCATCCTGCTCGCTGCCATCCAGTGGCTCGTCCCGAGACCGCCCGCCTCTGCATCAACGCCGAGTCGTCAAGATTCGTGTGTGCCTTGTCTCGAGCTCGATTGTTGTCGATTTTTGCATCGTAGAGTCTCTCTTCTTGCGTCGTTCCTTGCTCCTGTGGTTGCGACATCGGACAGGGTCCGAACACGGTCGCCATGTCGATCACTTTGAGTCACGGCCTGACGGCACTTTTTTAGCATAGCTTCGACCTTTTCTCTCCACACCCTCTCCTTTCCTCCCCTCCTCCTCTTCTGCTCGACCTTCTCACAAGTCTCCTCTCCACCAAAATCAATCGACGACAGAAAAGTGAGGCCGCCAACCGGTCAGTCGACCCAACGGATCGATTTCACGATGGGGCATCCCTGGGACCAGCTTGCCAACGTGCCAACGTGCCAACCGTGCAACTGCTGTCCGCCTTTCCTCCCTGGCGTAAAAGACCGTTTGCAAATTTCTCGTCTGTTGTGGCAGTGGTAGGTTCTGCCGTCGCTAACCCCCACTGGCTGGGGCTGAATGACTTCGTTCGGCAGGGCAGTTTTGTTTTGTTTAGGGACTCACTGTTGGGGCGCTACTAAGGCGTTATGTCATTTTCATTTTTCCACTCATTTTAGCGACTGCATCCACTGCATCCACTGCATCCACTGCATCCACTGCGGTCCACTGCGGTCCACTGTTTTCCGCGGGTCGCCTACACCTTAAATTCGAACATCTGCGCCAGGTCCCGTGTTAAAATTAGAGACCCACAGGGCGGTATTGTTGCCGTTGGCGAGGGCAGGGGCAGGTCGCCTTGCAGCGTAAGACGGCGCAGTGCAAGAAAGAGCCTCCAGGATACGACAAGGCCAAGCGAAATAAAAGATGAAGCCTACATCGTAGCAGCTGTTCTCGAGGCGGCTTCAATGTATCCCATTTGAACAATGTAAGATACTGCGTACCGTCCCTGGCTGCATTTGGTTGGCACTTGAAAGACTCTGCCAAGATATCCATCGTGTGCGCCCCCAAATGACTTCAAAACATGACATGCAGAATCCAATAGTCTGGTCTGTTTAGACGGCATAGTCTGCTAGTCTGCTCGTTTTGGCATGCAATAGTGCGACTGTCCGAGACGCCTGACCCAGAATGGTCGCCAGGGCGAGAAGGAGAAGGAGGAGAAGGGAGAAAGGAGAAAAGAAAGAACGATGCTGATGATCGACAAAAGACTGCTCTTCTGTTGGCTCTGGCCGTTGGTGGCTCTTGAAGGGCAGCTCGTCTTCTTCTCGTCTCGTCTCGTCTCTTCCTTGTCTCCCCCATTCTCCCACCACGACTGTCCAATCAGCACCGACCGGCGGCGCGTTCCAGATGCGGTCTGCCAATTTTGTGGCTTGTCCGGGTGGTTCTGGGTGGTTCTGGTTGGTTTGCATGGTCACACGTCCCGATTGTGCATTGTCCCTCTCTCCTCTCTTCTGCTGGTCTGCAGTCTTGGCCATGTCTGCCTCGCCAGCGGCTCCAGGACTGCAGCTTGCTTGGCAAGGCGCACGATGGAACTCGACCAAAATCCAAAATGGCACTGGAAAGTGGAGAATGCGATGCCGTTTGTGGTGTCGCGGCAAAGGGACGGCAAAAGTGCGGAATTGGCGAGGTCACCGCCAGAACAGACCTACTTCGTACGATGTACTACTTTGCAGAGCCCTGATAGTGGATACCATAACTGTATTAGTGTGATGCGCCCAATCTTGGCTGCTTGGTCACTTGCGACGTTCAAGCGCGTCCGTCTCTGTTCTTCGTCTTCCATTTGATTCTGCCCTCATTGTGTTTTATTCCTTGCTCCTTGCTCGTGCCGTCTCCGTCCAGGGTACAAACAGGCTGCACAACATGCTGCAACCATGGTTGGCAGCAACGGCTGTATCTTACACGTATTCCACTGATACAAATTACATCGTACAGTCGTGTTCCAATACCACAACGGATGTCGAGGCCACGGAGGACAAGAAACCAGAAACACCCCCTAGTTCGCTTTGAGATGCCTGGGCGTAGTTCCTTGCGAGAGGCTGATCCTGGCGCAATCTGTCTTGGGCTGTTGGGCTCGGCCTAGACGAGACTGGAGACATTTGGATCCTTGGTTCAGTCGTGTCTTGGCTCGCCTTTTGCTTGTGACCACAGTTTGTCACTTTACCTTACGACGTACTCTTTTTTATTCCTCTTCACTGGTCACACTGCTGCGTCCTCGCACCTCATACCTCATTCACACACCGCGTACAGAGTACAGACCACAGAGCACCAACATCAGCCCCTCACTCCTCCGACGCGGCGCCCTCCCTGCGGCTCTTGAAAGTTTATCTGTATTGCCCAGCTCTGCAGCTCTCCTCTTTCAGCTCCTCAGCCCCAGCTCCCCAGCTCTTTTATTCCCTTGCTCTGTCCTTTAAATAAGACCAAGACCCTCGCACACCACACCTCTCCTCTTCACCCGTTCCTTTCCCCTCTGCTTCTCGTCTGCCTCAGTCCAGCCTTGCACGCGAACAACCTCTCGTTTGTTGACAGCCACTCTCATCGCCACTCATCGTCATCAGTCGATCGCGACCTCGTTTCACATTACATTCTCCTGTCTCTCCTCCTCTCTCCCCCCCCCCCCCCATCATGTCTGCTTTCGTCGACGGCCAGGGCCATTCCAACGTCCTGCCGCTGCCCAAGTGGACGCTCTTTGTCCGCATCGCCCAGCTCGTCCTCGCCTTCCTCCTGCTCGTCCTCACCGCCTACGCCGCCTCCAAGCTCGGCTCCGGCGCCGCCGGCTTCGGCCTCACCTGGTTCACCTTCATCTTCACCGTCCTCTACTTTGTCTGGCTCGGCGTCAGCCTGGCCGCCGTCCCCGCCCTCTACCACCCCATCGCCCACATCCCCGTCGAGATCTTGCTCAACATCTTCTGGCTCTCGACCTGGGCCGTCCTCGCCAGCGAGGCCACCTCCATCGGCAACCTCGAGCACTACCTGGGCTCCTACTACACGAGCCGCATCCCCAGCGCCTACCGCAACGCCCTCAACTGCGTCAAGGCCGCCGCCGCCCTCGGCGCCCTGCTGTGGGTGCTCTTCTGCGTCACCCTCGTCTTCCTCGTGCTCGCCTTCCTCGAGTGGCACAAGAACAGCGCCACGGCCGCCGCCGGCGCCCCCGCCGGTGCCGCCAAGGTCGACACCGAGATGCAAAACTACAACAACGGTGCCGCCGCCGGCGTCCCGCCCCAGGGCGCCCCCATCGACCCCGCCACGGGCTACCCGGTCCAGCAGCACCAGCAGCAGGCCGTCTACCCCCAGCAGCCGCCGCAGCAGCAGGCCTATGTTGACCCCGACCAGGTCCAGCAGCCGCCCTACGCCGGCGGTGTGCCCCCCGTCCAGCAGTACCAGGAGCAGCCCGTCACCGGCGCCCAGCCGCCGCAGCACCCGACTGCGTAAGTGGAAAAGGGGGGCGATTGTGGTTGGTCGTGGGTGGCAGTGACCAACGTGACAAAATTGACTGGAACGTCATTGGCATCTCACCATCCTCCTTGGAAAACGCTACTCAAAAATACGCTCTGGACTCTGGACTCCTCTGATACCCCGGTTACTATTACTTATTTATTCTGTCCCTTCTTTTTTTACTTCGTTTTACCTTGTTCATAATTTGTGGAGACGGACACAGGTACTGCTTCTGTTCTTGTCGTGGTGATGGCATGTATTGCTGTGATGTGGGACTTTTTTTACTCACACGTCAAAGTCCTCCATACTCGCGGTGGTTTTCTTTTGTCTTGGTCGATACCCCCTCCAAAATACTCCTCTAATAATATCTCTTTTTCTTATGCTGAACCTGAAACACATGCAAGCAATGAAGTGAACAAGGTCGACACACCACAGGAGGCGGCACACCGTGGAACGCGCAAAGGTTGTCATACAGAGCACTCATGTCATGGCACCCTGTCCTCCGCGGACTACTTCGTCTTGTTTCTCGAGTGCCCGTCAATCTGGCCAAGTTAGAAACGCAACCTCACATTGACCGCATCGTTGAATACTAAAGAGATGGGGGGCGTTGGGGCTGGATGGTTGACGTCCTCAAAGGCAACTTGCACAAGCCATCACCAGACAGAGCTCGAGAGCTCGATTTCACAGGGCCAAAAATGACCAGGTCACCGATGCATCTGTCCGTGCAAGCCATTTCTCCCCACGGCACTGGCCGAGCGCGGCTTTGCCTCAATGTCACGCAAGCAGTACTCCATGACAGCAGACCGCCGAGTGTTACCATACGTACCAGAACTAGGCACTGGCCTGAACCTCGTGGGTGCCGGCGGCAGAGTGTTCGACCGGACCGGCCACCTCACTGCCGTCGGCTCGGGGCGTCGGACTCGTCCGCCTGACTCTGGTCGGCCAAGCTGCCTTTGGCCTCTCGTGCCAACGTTTGGCATACTGACTCGCTCACCCTCCAGATCAACCAGAGCTTGGCCATCATGGCCCCTCCGACGGCTACACAGTCTATGCCTCCTCCATCGCGCCCGTCTTCGCCTGAAATCACAATCGAACCACGGTGTCACCATCGACAAGCGCCCCCGTCGTCACCGACCTTGTCCATCCACGACCACCCATCACAACAACCGCACCCTCCTCTCCCCGCCGTCGCATCCAGACCTCTTGCTCCGGCAACAATGACACGGGCCCGCCGAGCCGGCCAACGTGCACGCATCGGCTGTGGGCCAGGACCCAAGGACACACAGCATCGGATACGTCGAAAACGTCATGGACGACATGCAAGCGGCGATGATGTCGACAAGCAAATTTCCATGGCCAGCCGAGTTTGAGACCGACTATGACCACTGTGGCTATCCCAACTGCTTCTCCGCGTCACGGCCGGGCCGTATTCCGCACACCTTTGAAAACAAACATTTGCTGTTGGCTCCGCGTGCATGAACGAAACGTCCGCCAACGGGACCACCACCGAACGTCGCCCGCGATGCCTGGTGCCCGCCCCCAATGAGAACAACGCCACACCGCATGTCTCGTCATTTAGTCGCATATCAGCTCGACATTTTTCGGCCCGACGTTTCGGCTTGACGGCCAGTGCAGCCTGCATCGCCATATGCGGCCGCTGGGGACAAGCAGCCTGGTGCAGGCGCTGCCCGGGTGTCTCGCATCGATCTTGGGTCCGGACGACGGGGTATGCTCCCCCCGCGTCAACATGACAAAGCACAACAGGTGAACTCAACGTCGGTCACGACGCCGAACCTTGGACGCGCCCAAGGCCGTGGCGAGAGCGTGCGGCCGATGCACATGGGCTCGGGCCCTCGCCGGTAGGCCGGGCGCTTGTTTCTTTACCAAAACGCATTGGGGCGAGCTAAGCGTCACTGATGGCGGCAGGGTGGAGGTCACCAGGGTATGTGATGGTAGAAAAAAAGAAAGAAAGATTGAGTGGACGAATTCCCCTTGCTTGGCTGCAGAATGCGGGTGTCCGTGTAGGACAAGCAATGGACAAGTGAGCAAAGGTAAAGACTTGTTCGGCTCCATCAAACGCATTGAATTGACGGGTCTCAGAAACGCTGCCGATAGATGTGGCGTGCAGAAGTACGCCACCAGTACTGTGTCTGTCAACAGTCGCATCTGTCGTTGTGTGATTTGGTGGTGTTGGTATTGAAAATCTAACGGAAAACCTGAGGGGTTCGTTTTTCGTTAGTTTTGTTGACATTTGCACAAACGAACCAATGAAGTGCGAGAATATCCAAAAACAAGTTCAATAAGTATTGCCATCCAAGATATGGCATAAAAATATGTACATAAAAAAGCGGCCAACCGCTGTTGCTGGCCTTGCATGTTTGCTTTTGTATTTACACGAAAAGCAAAGCAACGGCTTCTTTCCTCTCCTCCGTCATGACGCAAATAAAACAAAACTGTGATCGTACACTAAATGTGCGTAAAAAAAACGCGATAAAACCGCATCAGACCGTTCTCGTCGGTCTGAGTTCCCCGTCAGTTGCCATAAAATTGTCCAATGGCGCTGTGCGGGTCATCCAAGGACAGGAAAACAAAATGGAATACAACATGTAAGGAAATAATAAGAGAGGAGTAGAATGCGCTACCCTAGAGAATGTATGAAAAACTGAGACAATTCGCTGAGAAAGATGATGAGCGACGGACAAAAAGAAAAGTAATAAGGATCGTCGAACAAGACCGCCGCTGGTATATGTCCAATGCGTGCAGCCGATGTCATAAATGGTAAAAGGATGGGGAAAAGCTGGAGTCGAATCAAAATGCAAACTCAAAAAATGGTGGAAGCTGTTCAGAGTGTGTCGCGGGACCCGTTCTCACTCGATGTAGAGCAAGAGAGAAGGGGGGGTTGGAGGAAGAAAAGATTCAACGATCGTGGTGTTCTTTAGGACGTTGCCAAAGAGTCCTGCCGGCGTCTTGGTGTGTGTGTGTGTGCGCGCGCGCGCGCGTGAGTGTCAGAGGTATGTGTCTTGTCCACCAGAATGGGCGAAATTGTGACCACTCTTTAACGGCTCTCGTCAATGGCCGGGTACTGTGTCTGCCAGTCTTGTGTGCGGCTCGATCCCTTGGACAAGGAGCCAAAAGAGGGCATCGACAGACGGTTGCGCAGCTTGTTTGGTGATGCCGACGAAGGCGTCCGGGAGGCACGGGATTGCCGGCTGGCGGACGACGTCGATGTGTTGAAGGACGAGCCAGTGGAGGCGGGCGTCTGGTAGACGTACTCGCCGTCGACGTAGATGGCGTTGGAGACGAAGGTCGAGCGCCGGTTGCGGCTGCGGGTGTAGCGCTTTTCGAGGCGGAAGAGCTCCAGCTTGGACTGGATGCGTTCGATGAAGGTGGGCATTGTGGCGAGAAGAATGGGAGACTGTCGGGGGACACAGCCTATGAGAGAACCGTTGGCGAGATTCTTGGGCAGTTGTCAAGACTGAAGGCGCCGATGTTTGTTGTTTTGGTTTTGGTTTTGATTTTGATTAAAAATTCGAATGTAATTTCGATGTCGTGTCGAAGGGGAGAGAGACGTCGGCGATCGCCAATTGGTTCGAAAGGAGTGAACAGGAGGTGGAAAAAGTGTGGAAAAGTACAGAATACGTCGCAGGCGCAAAGGAGAGAATAAGCAAGAAGACTAGATAAGACAAGAAAGACGGGAAGAGACACACAAGTGAGACAAGACAACTTGACAAACAATGGGGAGATCGAGATGGAGCGTGACAAAAAGGCCGACACTACCACCACAAAGCAAGGGAAAAAGAGAAAAACAACGAAAAGGACCAAAGCGGAGTCCAGAACCCAGACACGGCGGCCCGGCGTAATTCTGAAAACAGAAAACAGCTCAATGGCAAGCAGGCCCGCCGGTCATCCTCAACATGGAGCACTACTCCGGATTCGTCTTTTCTGTTCGCTCCCCTGTCAATCGTCAGGGCAATATTCGCAGTTCCTGAAGACAAGAGAGGACTACTTCGTACTGAGTGCAGAGACACCCTTGTCTAGCGGGAACGTGCCAAAGGGGCCATGCATGGAAAGTGTGGAAGGCCACCCACGCTGAGAATGCTTGCATGCACTGGCACCCACAGACAAGCATGCGAAGAGCGTGGGCAAGCAAGGGAGCATTGACAGCATAGCATTGGGGGATGATTCTGCATTGGTGGAAAGAGTGGAAAGAAAAAGAAGAAAAAGAAGAAAAAAAAAGAAAAAAAGAGGAGAGAGAAGTCGAAACAAGCGATTCTGGATAAAAGACAAAGGGGAGGTGGAGAGCGCCCCAGGCGGAAGAGGGAAGGCGCGAACAGGGGCTCCTGTCCGAGCGAGAAAGAACACTCAGCCGGAGGTGGCAGGGAAGGAGCGAAGCAGCACTGAGGCAGACGACGAGAAGGCAAAGTCTCAGCGAGGACGATGTAACTCACAGAGAGACGTCAGTGGCGTGATTGGGCCGACGCCGCCATCTCGCAACGAAAGCAGCAAGAATTGTGGAGGCCGACGGTCGACCTGTCCTGTCCAGCCGCACCTCGCTAGACTCTCCGCAGGACAAGCGTGCTGGGATGCAATTTCGTGCACCGTAAAGTCTAAGGAGCAAGAGATTGCGCTGGGAAATGACGAGCAGAGCCAAGCTGGGGGAAAAGGAAAGAGCTTGTCTGATCTCTATTTGTGAGGTTTGATGTCGTTCTCTCTTTCCTGTACAGTCTCGTTCCTGTCGCTCATTCCTCTCTTTGCTTCTCGTTTCTCTGGCAAGCTATGAAGATGGTTCGCGGCTCACTCGTAGCCTCACTCGCGCCTTCCTCATCGCGACGTCGCAGGGCCGATGTATCGTCCTCGCATGTGTACTAGAGTTCGTTCTTTCCTTCTTCTGCACCTTTTTCGGCGCAGCATTCCTTCCTTCTTCCTTCCTTCTTCTTCAAGTAGTGTGGGCCATCTGCAGCGTGGTCGCTCCTTCCTAAAAGAATCCGTTCCCTGGTAAGCAGGCCCTCACATCAACACTCCATGATAAGCTCGCTGAAAAAGCTAATGTATCCGGGAGGCTAAACAACTGCATGGCGACGCCCGTGCGAGTGACTCTAGCGTCGCTGGCGTCTCGGCCAGAGCACCAAGTGGGGTGGTCAATGCAGGGGGTTGCGGGCCTTGCACAGTTTTTGCAATGGACCTTTTCTGTTGCAACTGCATCGTTCCATTTCGAGTGGGAAACCGCGCGTGGCGTTTGTCGAACACTCTTTCCTTCTGTCAGATACGAGACAAAAGGTCCTTCCTTTTCTTCAGTGGCGAGACAAGATGTCAGGCTGACGGCAGTAACACCTGGCTGAGCAGGGAAAGAGGGAACTCGGCGAAGAAATGGAATTGGGGCAGGAACGATGGCACACGTGGAAAAGGGGAACAAGTTTCCAAAGTTACGCCCTATCGTGTCTTCTCGCCTGGAATGCAACATTTTGGATTATCGAGACGATCTGTCTCCGCACAAAAACTGGAGAGCCATGTGGCCGCAAGACACCAAAAAAGAAGCACAAAGTATGTTGGATACCCACAGCCGGCCAATCATCAGATCAGGTTATGCTGGCAGGGAGACGCTGTGCATGATGCCTCATCTTATCTCAGCGATGCACAGTCCAGGAACCTTGAGTGGTCGTCCTCCCGCCCAATGCCAATACCGCCGTGACGTGCAAGCGGGTCGTTTGTTTCGCGTTTGGGGCTGAGCTGATCCAATGCATTGATGCTGGCCTTGGATTTCGTCAGCAGATCACTGCGCCGTATCGGATCGATTTGGTTGTCGACGACCGACTGGCCGGGAGTGGTCTCTTTTGAGACGAAATGCATGATGTACGCATCTCGACAAGTCGCAACGTCTCCTTGTCTTTTCCCTGCTGGCGGTTCAGAGCCACTGAGCCGACGCCGACGTTTCCGAAAGGCAAACATACAGAAGCAAAACTCTATGCTGCAGCGCTTCGACTGGCCATACGACAAGCACTGTCATAGGTGGCACGGTCCATCGCATGCAGTCGATCGATGTAGGGAATATGTGTTTTGCGCGGACGGATACGCACAGGAAACGACATAGAATAAGCCAACATGGGCCCCATCCACGCGCACAACAAGGGCTGTTGTGATGTGCAACCGCACGGATCTGCTTGGAAGAATGTCGAGCCCCAAGCTCTAGCAGCAGAGTCACATGACGAGCGTTGGAAGTCAACGACGACATCAATCGAGAGTCGGTTGGCTTCAATTAGACACTGAAGTTATTATAATAGAAAAAGGTAAGGAATGGATGGTCAAAACAAGGGCACAAATGCAACCAACATCCACCATCCAACAGTCCAACATATCTTGCAAGAACTCACCCCCCCCCCCCCCCCCGCGCGATACTTAGACACGCTTCGGATCGAACCAGACAACGACTTCGTGGAAGGCGCCGGAGATGTAGCTGCCGAGGGCCGTCAAGATACGCCACAGCTGGCGCGGCACGAACATGGCAATGTGGACGAGGATGAGGGCGATTAAGTAAATGACAAACGCAACGCCGCCAAAGAGGACGTGGGCCGCGCGCACCGCGTACGCGCCCAACAGCAAGACACACGTCCAGACGGCCATGGGGAGGCCGACAAAGACGGCCCGGCCAGCGGCCTGGAAGCCGCGCAGGACGTCGGCCAGGGTGATGGTGTGGAAGAACGTGGCGATGGCCGTCACGGCGGTGTGGATGGCCGAGAGAGCGCGGCCGCCGGCGTGGGCGATGGCGCCGGCGGCCGTCTTGAGGGTCGCGACGAGCCACGCGCCAGCGACGTTGAGCGCCTTGGGGATGTGTTGGATGAAGGCGACAGTCATCTGGGCCAGGCCCTTGGCCATCTCCCACAAGAACTTGGAGACATCTTTGAGGCCGGTCCACAGGCGCCGGGGCAGCTTCTGTACGAAACGGCACATGGCCGGAAGGATGATTTTGCGGTGCTGCCACAGGTAGCGGCTCCCGCGGCCGAGCGGCTGGACAAGGAGTTCGTTTGGGACGGTCCAGAGCACAAACTTGGGGACGTGCCACAGGACAACCTGGCCCAACGTCGTGGTGAACCACACGATGCTGCGGCCGGCCTTGGCGATGCGCTGCATGGCACGGCCGTGGCGTGTCGCGAAGCGGGCCCAGGCGCCGCCGCGGCGGGCGGGCAGCAAGGCGACAGTCGCGCGGTGGCGGCCCTCGGCGGCCAGGCGGAGGGCGTGGTAGCCGTCGGGGGCCACGAGAGCGTCGTCGGCATGGAGTTCCTCGAAGAACAACCTCACCAAGGCGATGCGCCCCTGGGCGGCCGCCAGCATGAGCGGCGTGCGACGGACGCGGCGGTCCAGGGCATCGTCCATGCCGTGGTCTCCGTGGCCCCTGTCGCTGGGACGCGCGCTCGTGGTGGCGCGGTGCAGGTCGGGCGGGCGGGCCATGCGGTTGATGTCGGCGCCCAGGTGCACGAGGACGCGGACCATGGCCGCGTCGCCCGCCTCGACGGCGGTCAGCAACGGTGTGGCGCCGTTCCACGGGTCGCCGCGGTTGGTGGACGTCAGAGGCGGGGCGAGCAAAGAGGCGGGCGTGTCTTTTGGATTCCGGTTGGTCGCCACATCGCTGCTCTTCGTCTGCCACCACGTTTGGCGCGTGCCGCGCGTCTTCCTCCGCCTCGCCATGTCGGCTCGCTGCTCCTTCGCCTTGTCCTCCGGAATGTACTGCATGCCGTACATGGTCTCGTAGCCGGCGCCGTCCGTCACGTCCGGGCTCACGAGACCCTTTTGCACCATCCGCACCACCAGCCCCGTCTGGCCCATGCGGACGAGCCGAAAGAAGGTCTCGATGATGGTCTTTTGGTCTTGCAGGAGGGCCGCCGCCGTTTCGGACGCTTCAAGCGCTGCCACCAACTCGGGCGGTTCCGTCGCCCCCGCCCCCGCCGCCCCCGCCGGCACAATGTACCCCAGCGTGCCGGCCCAGCGCCGGCCCACGGTGACATTGTCCTTTTTGGTCCACACAATCTGCGTGTTGAAGCGCGGGTGCGTCAGCGGCAGACCGAGCTCGTCGGCGCGGGCGGCCATGCGGTCGATCCACGCGACCAAGTCGTTGTCATCTGTGGCCGCATACGTCGGCAGGTTGGGGTCGCCGTCGTCGGCCATGGCAGGCTAACTGGGTGACGTGGCGTGGGAGGTGGACTGTGAGAATGTCAAGCCGAGTACAGTGGAGCGATGCGATGGGTTGGATATGGTAAGGCGGAGGTTGATCCTAGCTGTCGTGTTGGGCGTGGTCTGTCTACCCTCTCCTCGTTTGTCTTGTGATGCTGTCGTGTTTAAGTAGTTTCACGGTGCGCAGCGCGTTGCAACCATTTGAGCGTCATTATCGAGGCCGTTGGCGACAGAATATTGTTTATGCCTCGGCGCTTCATTTCCTTGTTGTTCATGTCAAGCCTTTTTCATTGTAAAATGCCTCCAAACGGATGCCTATCCTCATGGCATGCCGGACACAAACAAACAGTCCTATCGTGTCAGTCCTGAGCACGGATGCCTCCCTCTTCTCGCCAAATAAGGATAAGCCTAGAAGGCATCCGCAAGTGGCCGTTGACTGTACTCGCCAGCCGCCCAGCTAACCCATTCTGTCCAGAATCGTTGCAAGGCGCAGCAGCGCCTCGTTCCGCGCTCATGGTCGAGGCTGCTCCCCTTTGACTCTATGTTTCTGTTGGGTAGACCTCGTTCAGCCTACCGAGGTGCTCGGTTTGGGGCATTATACACGGTCATTCATAGTTGTCCTTTCGTTTTGCTTGTGCAAGTGACGCCAAATGGCTTGGCAACTCCATCCTTAACATTTGACCTCCCGCTGGTTGTTCTTCGTCGCAGCCATCGTGACAATAATTGTCTCCAGGTACCGCGCGATGTCCATGTTTCCTGTTTTGCCACTTCTCCAAGACGATCATATGTTTAAAACTATTTGCATCTAAACAACTAAAGGTCACAAACGCCCAACGCCGTACGCAATGCAGAGGTACGAAACACGGATACAACACAGAACGAGACGGCGAATCATCATGATCCCGGCTCCGTCAAGTTACATCGCCTCCTCGAGCCCATAGTAGGCCTCGCAGTCGGCTCCAATGCCGTACGTATGGCACTGGCAAGCATCGTATTGTGGGCAGCTGGCACGTCAGCGAAGAAAGCAACAGAAGGTAAACCGTCTGTGGAGAAGAAGGGGGGGATCTCGCCAACGTACTGGTACGACTCGTTGCCCAGCCACACGTGCCAGGTGTGCTCCAGCAGGCGTCCGCTGTCGGCGTCGGCCAGCGGCGTCGAGATGAGCCACTGCCGCAGCGACGCCCACCACGCGCGGCTGCGGCGGCGGATGGCCGTCTTGCTGGCGGCAAACTGCGCGCAGCAGGGCGCGGCCAGCCGCACGGGCACGCGCTCGCCGGCGTCCCTGTCGAGGAAGTCGTCGAGCAGCGTGGTGAGCTGCACGTCGCGCGCGTGCCGGTGCATCTGCGCCTGGTCGACGGCGTAGTCGGCGAGCACGATGACGTTTTCGCAGCCGGGCAGGCAGCGCAGCGACGCGTAGCCGCGCCGGGCGACGTACGCCGTCCGCAGGCGGCGCACCTCGTCGGCCGCGTCCATCGCCTGGTGCCAGCCGCGGCGGTGGCCGTGGTGGAAGACGACGACGTCGGCCAGCGCGTCGTAGTGGTCGACAATGTACGTCAGGTAGGCCATGGCCTCGCGGCCCTTGTGCACGGGCACCGCCAGCTGCGGCGACAGCGGCGCGTCCGTGACGTAGTGGAACACGGGCTGCCAGGCCGCCGGCACGTCCGCCAGCCACGCGGTCTCGCCGCTGGCCACCATCTGGCTGCTGGAGGCGACGACGAGCGCGGTCGTCGTCCGGTGTTCCTGGCCACGGTCGTAGCGATGCAGGTCGTGCTGGCTGGTTGGTGCGTCGCCGCCGAGGCCGTGCTGGCGGCCCTTTTGCGGCCCGTGCTTTGCTGGTGTCGACCGCGACGTGCTTCCACCAAACAGAACCCGTACCACGACTGTCAATGCAATCGCAAACAACAGCGGCCGCGCCACAAATGCCAGGGCGGCGCGCACCTGGCGCTTGCTCTGGGTGCCCATACTCGGTTCGGTCGCGATTTTCGTGTGATGTGTGGTATCGATGTCGAATATGGGGTCACCAGCGACCTGTCTGTCAAGACCGCCAAGACGAACGTCAACACGGAAGATTTGGTAAACAGAATTTGAAAAGTCGAGGTTTTTTTTCTTTTTATTTATTTATTTATTTATTTATTTATTTATTTATTTATTTATTTATTTTTTGGCTTTACTTCCATTCAAGCTCCTACGTGCCCCAGTCTGAAGTATATGAGACGATGTCCGTCTCAGCTTGGGTACCGTCCTGTCGCGCACAGATCCCTGACCTGGGTTTGGTGATGTCATCTTCCCGGTGATCTGCTTGTGTCCATCTATTTCAAGAAGAGTAAATCCTGGAAATAATATTTAGACGTAATTTAATTCTACATAATTTGCTAATAATTGCTGTATTTCCCGGTGTGTCGAACAAAAAGCCACCTAAAAAGCAACATACATTGTATATTTACTTTCCTGTTTAGGAACCAACGTAAACCACTCATACACGAGCCGACTTGGGTTAGAACAAGTAGTCCATCTGGGGAAACCAGAATAACACGGACCCGGTATTTGGTTGATGAGATTTATTATCGTACCATAGCTTCGCCAGGCAGTACGGATGACGCCCGAGACGGTGTAAGTCAGGCCACGTGATTATCACTGCGGTGTTAGGATAGTTGACCATCCTCGTTTGTCGCCAACATTTACCTCCCTTGGTTCTTGTTAGCGGCTGAGTCAAACCCACCTGTGCCCGATGGTTGGTTTAGGGGCAGTGCGTTTTGGTGGAAGTACTCGTATTGCTCGACGCCACAAGGCTAGTTGGTTCTAGCGTCGACGATGAAAGAGACTGGATTCCGTAAACCTGACAGAAAGAGGCCAAGGGCACGACCAGACAGAATGCGTGGGTCGATCGCCGTCGTCCGTAATAAAATCCCAATGTCGTGTCGATGTCGTGTCGCGACGAGATGCACACACAGCATCTGAAAGACGGAACCACAGCCAACGGTCCCCCGTTGCATCACGCCCTCCACTGATCAATGACGGCCATGGCCAACCCCGGCACGGCCAACCCCGGCGCCGCTGCCATCCCCGACTGGTCCCAGCTCGACTTTGCCCGCAACTGCTCCGTCTACGGCCAGTGGCTCGCCGCGTTCGTCGCGCCCAACCCGTGGGACCCGGCCGAGGCGCTGGGCGGCAGCATCCCGCTCACCATTCTGCTCGTCAGCTACGCCCTGCCGCCGGACTGGGTCTTCGACGCGACCGCGGGCGGCGACGGCGGCAATTTGACGCAGACGGTCGACTCGCCGGCGGGCACGGCGTACTTTGGCGTCGTCACGCAGTGGCTCACGAGCCACCTGTTCCACACCTACAACGCCACCAGCGGGCGGTGGAGCGTCGACCCGGACTTTGTCGACAATGTGATTTGGGCGCCGGCCGACAAATGCCAGCGCGAGTTTTGCAAGGCGATTGCCTTCACCGGCAACGCGGACCTGTCGGGCATCGGCGTCGTGATTTCGTACTACATTGAGGCGTCGCTCACGACGCTGTACCTGCTGGTGTTTACCGCGTGGCGGATCAAGCGCTTTGTGCGGGAGCAGCGACAGAGACGACGACGACGCTGTGCAGGCGCCCTCTCCGTCGAGCAGAGCAAGGTAACGCAAAATCCACGAGGACAAGGACGAGGGCGAGAACGGGGACGACTGGCCCGCGCCGGCCACCGGTGCTTCGACGCCCTCCGCGGCAGTCTGGACGGCTTTCTCATGGCCGCCGCCGTGCTCGCCATCGCCATCCTCGTCGCCGCCCTCGTCATGGAAGCCTTCCACACCAACGAGCTGCGCCGGCACCCGGTCAATTCCCAAAACATTCCCAGCGGACACGCCCTGTACGACTCGGCGCTGGGGCTCCTGGTGGGCCTCTATGCCGTGTTCCCTCCCGTTGTGCTCTACGCTCTCCTTCCGCAGGAAGACGAGTGGCCCCGTCACCACTACCACCACTACCGCCACTACCACCACCACCCACGCCGCAAAGGCCGCCGCACGTGGCTGCGCCGTGCCGTCCTCGTCGTCTTGTGGGCCCTGGCCGCGGCCGTCGTCTTTCTCGACCCCCGCAGCGAGCTCGACTACGCGTACCAGGGCCGCGTCGCCAACCCCGACGACAACTTTGCGGCCGTGCTCTATACGTGCGACCAGCGGGGCGGGCTGGTGTACTGGCAGGCGCTGGAGGCGTTGAAGTACTTGGTGATTGGGGTGCCCGTGTTGTGGCTGGCGATGACGCTGGGTGTGTATGTGCTGACGGGGTGGCGGCCGTGGCGGCAGTGGCGAGCCGCGCGAGGACGAGGACGAGGACGAGGGCGAACCGATGAGGACGGAAGACATGAGAAGCGAGCCGCAAGCGAGGAAAAGGAAGCCAAAGACGGGCGAGCCGTAGGCGAGGAAACCAAAATCGGCCGACCCGCTGGCGAGGACCAGAAAAGCCTGCTGGCCCGCATTGGCCGCCCCGTGTGGCGGCACGTCGTGGCCTGGCTGGCGTGCCTCATCATGTGGACGCTCCTGCTGTATCTCACGGATCTGCGGCACAGCATCGTCGACGTGGCGGACGGGCTGGACACGGAAAACAAGTGGGCCATTGGGCAGGTGCTGGCGATTGCCACCTGGGGCCCCGTTGCCGTCGATTTTGGCTTCCTGTTGATTTGTACGTTTTCCTTGGGTCCCCCTCCCTTTTTGCCTTTCTTGTTGAGAAATATACACGTCCATACTAACAGCGTAGTCGGCATCGAGGCGGGCTTGGGCGACCGACTGCCGATGGACTTTGCCATCCAGCAGGTGGGTTCGACGTCGTCGGTGGACTCGGCGGCAGAAGAGGACGCGGACGAGACTGGGGCAGCAGCAGCAGCAGCAGCAGCAGCAGCACGAGCCAGGGGGTCCTTGCCCGACCGGGCCAACGCCAACAGCGTCCACAACAGAAGCCGCAGTGCCAGCAGTGCTATCTGCCGACAAACGTCGAGCAGCACAGCCGAAACGGTCGGCAACGACAAGACGAGCGTTGTGGGCAAAAGCGACTGCGGAGAACCTGTAGCACCTCTAGCGCTTTCCATGTCGTCGGCGTCCTCCTCGGCGCCATCTCTTCTTCTCCGCGCACAGACATAGACCGTGGCGCTCGATTGCCAAACACAGTCAGCCAGCAGCAAAAGGCGACTCTATGCAACTCGTCCATCCACAGATATACACACCCACTTCGGCACCCTTTGGAGACAGCTGTGATATCAATTGTCGTGGTCCAAAATAGATTGCTATTCGAAAATGTAATACTCAAAAAAAATAAAGGTCATCTCTTCGTAATCGTACTTAGGGCATCGGACGGGCCCAGACTACCGTGCCCGCAACGGCGCCTGGCTGTCTGCCAAGCGGTCATCGGCCACCGCCGGGTCCGGACCGCCGCGGCCCATAAACACGCGCGTGCCCGTCCCGCCGTGCAGCGGCGCCTGTGCATACTGGTAGGCGGGTTGGGCGAGCGACGCCGGCGCCGCCGTCCCCGTTCCTGTGTCCTCTGTCGCGGCGCCGGCAGCGAGTGGCACCAATGCGGTTTCAGAGTCGTGGACAATCGTCTGGTTCACGGCCGTCACATTGCGCATGTACAGCTCCACGTCCGGCCCCGTGGCGCTCAGCACACCCGCCGCGCTGACGCCGCCAAAATGCAAGTACTGGGTCGTCGAGCCGAAGCCACTGCTGTTCTTGCCGTCGCCCGTCTGGAAAAACGAGGCGGTGCCGACGGCGCGCGTGCTGAGGCGCGACGACGCGAAGCGGTTCGGTGCAGCGCCGGCAAACGCTTCCAGACCCGTGGAGAACACGCCGGCGCCGGCCACCTCGAGCTGCAGTCCCTGGTCCAGCAGCGCCCATAGCGTCAGATTGCCCTGGGGCGAAATGTTCGTCGTCGTGTTGCAGAACGTAGGGTAGGCATAGTTGGTGCTGTAGCTGTACTTTGAGGCCGCATCGCCGTCGCCGCTGGCCTTGTCGCTCCCGCTCAGCGTAAAGTTGTTGATCTGGTTGTTGCCAAAGTCGGTCAGCACGCCCTCGTTGGCGTACGAGAGCGACTGTGACCAGGACACGGCGCGGGGCCCCTTGGCGCCCGTCCTCAACGTGCCCTGCACACTGAACGAGCGCGCCACCGACACGCTGTACGTCAGCGTCTGGTTGGCGCCCGTCGCGTTTTGCTGCAGGTGCTGCGTCACGCTGATCGCCACGCCCGAGTCGTGGACGACGGGTGGCGTGCCCGTCGTGACCAGCGCGCTGCTGTCGTCGCCGTCGTTGTCGTCGAGCCACACAAAGATCTTGCCCGTCACGTACCAGCTGGCGGCCACCTGCTTGGTGAGGCTGGCCACGCCCGACGGCTGACCGTCGTCGTCGAGTCCGGCCACGAGGATGCTGAACGTATGCGGCTGTCCGTCGCACAGCACCGGCAGCCACGGCGAAATGTCAATCTCGTGCTCGCGCAGATCAAACACGTCGGCGCCCACGATGGGGCGGTGTAGGCTGGGCACAACCCCGCCCGTAAACACCACGGGAAACGGCCACTGCACGCCGGCCAGCCGGCCATCGATCAGCACCTGGACCTCGCGGAAGGGACTGAACCCAGGAAACACACCCGCGTCCGTCGCGTTGAACGTCAGCGTATCGGACTGCAGCACGTTGGTCCACCAAAACTCCTCGTTGGCCTGTCCGTTGGCCGACACGGAGAACACGGCGCGGCGCGCGTTGCGTGGGAAGTCGGTAATGGTGTTGGTGGCCACATCGGCGGGCAGCGTAAACTGGCTGACGCCGTTGACGTCGCTCTGGCGCTTGGAAATGGGAATCACTGCATCACTGGGCGGCGCAGCATCCAGGCGGTCGCCGACGTCCGACTGGAAGAACGTGGCCGTCAGGGTCACGTTAAAGGACGCCGTGTAGACCTCGTTCTGCAAATTGCCCAGGTCGAAGATGATCTTTTGCGGCGCGCGCCAGAGAGCCAGGTAGGCCGTCATGTCCTTGAGATAGACCCAGCGGATGCCCGGCGCCTTAACCGGCTCCGCCGTGCTGGTGCGCCAGACCTCGGTGTCGTTGAGGTACATGAGGGCGAGACGGTCAAACTGGCGGCCGGCCGACACTGCCGTGAAGTTCATAACGACGCGGTTGAACGGGGTGGCGGGAGGCACGTAGCTGCCGACAAAAGGTGCGTTGTAGCTGTTGCCAAAGACGTGCTCCATGAGCGTCACCGTAACGGCGCCGGATGCCGAGGACGGGCCGGACGAGCGCTCTGTTGCGGGTCCATCGGGTGTGAGGACAGGCGGTGCCACCTGGAAACAGTCCAGCACGGTGGCGGCTGGAGTTGAGGTGGACGATGATGCCGTTGGACTGGAGTCTCCCCCGGCGCGCTTGCTAACAGAGATTGGGCCCACGGGCGCTGTATGCCCAGCGACATTAATGTGTGGCCGGTTGAAGGCCGCCGATGGCAAGCATGGGCGGAGGTGTGAAGCGAGGGCGAGGACGACAGCGAGGGTGAAGGCCACGGGTAACAAGATGGATGCAAAGCGCAGCCACATGGTTGGCCGTCGGCCATATTTTGATGTCCTCGGTTTGGTGGTCTCCGGTTCCACGGCGGACCAGTGGTCCTTTTCGAGAAGCGGTGCGCCGGCTTCGTCCATGGTTGGTCGGTTGAAGTGAGGCAAACGGGGTAGTGGTAAATCCTATGGAAAGAAACGGCCAAGAGAGAAAGAAGTATGACGAGAGCAAAGGCGACGGACGAGTACGATAGGAGGTGCGGGACATGTGAACGCAATCAACAACACGGGAAATGGGATCGACACAGCGCAATGAGGAGCACAATCGCGCGATTGTCAGGCCGCAGCTCCAGTGGCCTGGTCCGGCCAGTTTTCGAAACGACGCTGGATAAAGGCAATATTCTGTGCAGTGATAATAAAGCTGATGGCGGTCGAACCAATGGAAAACACGGGACCAGTGCGTCGTAAACAAGGTAGGGAGCTCGCGGCTGAAGTCGGCACAGCGGCGTTCCGTCTGAGGTCCTTATTGACACCTAGGAGTTGGGGGCGGCGATCACAAAAAAGGAGTGTACGGAGTCGGTGATGATGCTGGCAGAACGCTTCAAAATAAAAGACAAGTTGACCGTCGGCGTGCGACACCGTCCAGTGCCAATACCAGATCGGGAAGGTTGTCGACGAGGCTGGGACGGAAAGAACAAACGGGCGTGCGCCCAGAAAGGGCAGGCGCGAATCAATTCAGGAACCGCACTGGCAGGCGCGCAGCCAGAGAAGTGGCACGTGCGCAGACGGATGCCTTTGTCGGCCGCTTCCGTTCCCCACGTAGGGCATATCAGTGAGCGTCTATGCTGGCATCAAAACGTTCAGTCTGAGAGACAGGCTATTAGCCAACAAAGTCGACGGGTGTTTGCCAAAATTCCAGACTGTATTTGAGATGGCTATATGTCAGCACATAATAGATGCCGGATTGGAAAAGATGCGAGAGGTTAAGAACGCCAAATGACCGTTGCAAGAGTGGATGTGTGCCAAATCATGGGAATGACTCCAGAAAAAGCAAAGAAATAACAAACGAAAGCATAACCATGCAACAGCAAAAAGAGAAGAGACCAGCCCAACGGCAAACCAAATCGTACAAAACACCTACTTTCCTCGCCCAAAATCTATAATGATGCAAGATGCCCCCGTCCGCCCGACCTGTATATATGCTGTTCCTTCAGAGCGCATAGCTCAGTCCGTCTAGTACGTGAATCGTCGTCGCCATAGCGTACACATTGTTGGCGTTGATGGGTTGGCCTACGCCGGCTTCGCCTTGCCAATCTTCCAGCCCCACGAGCGCAGCACCTTGACCACCTGGGGGGTCACGGCCGCCGCCAGGGGCACGCGCACAAAAATAAAGCTCTTGTGGATGGCGTAGGCCAGGGCCAGCTGCGTGGCGAGGCTGGCTTCGTGCTTGTTGCGCCGATCGGCCTCCTTGACACCCCAGCCGTCGCCCGCGGCGACTTCCTGGCCGTCCTTGTCGTGGGCGACCACGTCCTTGGCCGCATCCGCAATCGCATCCTGGGCGGCCGCGACGCCGCTCTCGCGCTGGGCCTCTTTGAGGGCCGCGCGGTACCTGCGCCAGCGCTCCTTGACGCTCTCGGGGATCAATACCTTGACGTGGCCGACGACGTATTCTTCGGCGGCGGCTGCAAGGAAGAGGTTAGGTAAGAAGACAAAAAAAAAAAAAAAAAAAAAAAGCTGTCAGGCAGGTAACGCACCGATTCGATCCGTTCCAAGCGTCCGCACAAGGAGGAAGCAAAAGGGAAAGTCGAGCAGGGACAGGCCAAAGTAGACGCCGACTGCGGTCCAGCCGTACTCGCGGGACAGCTTCTTGAAGCGCTGGCTCAGTGTGAGCTTCTCGGCGGGCGCGGCGCCGGGTCCCGACTTGGGCCCGGCTGCGTCTCCCGCGCCACCCTTTGCGCCGTCGTGTGACCGCCGTGTCCGCGACGAGTGGAATGTCCGCCGTGGCGGGGCGCGGGTGAAGAATGTGGAGGAACGGAATTGATGCGTGGCGGAGGTCGTCGGTGCCTTCGGCGTCGAGCTGGCAATGCTCCGTGTAGCTGGCCGCCGCCAGACCTGCTTGCCAGCTTGTGCCACGCCATTCCGGGCGGCTGCCGCACCGCCGCGCTGCTGCAGCACCAGCATGGCCGGCTGTGCCGACGGCTGCTGCAGGAGCACATCCAAGGCGCGCACCGACCGACGCAGCATAGCGATGCGAGGCGTGTGGTTGTATTTCGCAGGTAGGTAGGTTGTCCGTTGTTATGAGAAGCAGCAGCCCCAGCGTCACCAAGATTGCCCTTCGTGTTGCACGGTACCGTCGATGTCGCGAGAGCTGTATGCGACTCGCTTGTTCGGCAATTTTCGCGGGGTCTCGTGTCGTGATGAGCTTCGAAATGGAATGTCGTTGGAGAGAGTCGTTGAGGAATTGGGTGTCTGGTAAATGTGCAGACGAAGCAAACGAATGCCGTATAGTTATGTCAGATGCCGGGAGCTTGCGGTCGGATACGAAAACGAAAAGAGCAAGCAATGGTGAATTCCGTGTTTCCTAAAGCCCGAGAAAATCGTGGCTTTTCGCCGGTAATGGCCTCAAAAAAATTTGCCTGCGCGGCACCAACGAAGTTCTGGAAGCTCCCAAGGCGGCCTGGCCCTGCGTCATTGAGCAGGACTGTCGTAGGGCCTGGCCACAGCGCCACCTCTGTTGGGTCATCGGTGTTAAGCAGAGCAAAGGTGAGACAGCGCTCACTCACCAAGACGACCAGAGACCGCACCACATGTGATTGGCTCAAACTGCTACAAGGAAGCGATTGCCCCCGCTACAGTCGCTGTAGGGATCGTAAGTACGTATCTTACTATTAAGCGTCGGGGAGTAGAGATGTCCGCTCCGCGTCCGTCCGACAACTCCGGCAACTTAGCAACAACGTCACGAGTCCAGCCACGAGAACCGGACGGGACGGGACGAGCAAGCTGAGAAACGAAGGAAAGCAAAGAAATGCGAAATATAGTTACGACAGGCCATATATGGCACCCATGCAATCGTCGTGTTCAAAAACAAAACAGTCACCTTTGCGCTGCGGCGAGTCCGCTGACCAACGTTTACTCGCCTTCCCACGGGCCATAACAGTTCTCAATGCATTCAAGTGCATCCAGGTGTATCTCAAAAACAGATTACTTCAAACATGTTACATCTTGCCAGTCGTGTCGTCGTCTGTGTCCTTAATACTGCTTCACTGCTCGACCAAAACAGTGTGGCAGCTCCAAACTATGGCCAGCAACCACCGACACCTAAAGCGCCTCAGCGCCTCAGCGCCTCAGCGCCAACCCAAGGCGCCTAGAGCCCACTCCCAAAACATCACTAGCTGGGCACAAACTGACCCGAGCTCTGGCCAATCAGTGCGCATGCTGCCTGCCAAGTGAGGGCACCCCTCCTTTTTAAGCGCCCGCCATTTCGCCTCGATCCCCTGCTTGTAAGTCGGCGGGTACCGTGGAGCTGCCGTCTTTTGGGATATGTTGCGAAAGCAAGGCGCTCGACCCTTGTTTTCTGACCTTGTCCTGTCCTCGTCGTCCACGGTGCCGCGAGCATCCCGTCACCATGCGGGCTACCATTGGATCCTTGGGCAAGAAAAGACTAGGGGCCAAATGGCCAATCTGTTTCCCAAATTAGACACAGCCAAAAACGGGAGAACGGACGGCGGGCGTCTGTTGGAGGTTGTGTCGTCGTGCGCTGGGTGAACGTTGGTAGACATATGAGTATGCAAGGAAGGAACGGCTGGAGATGCCAGCTGCAGTACCACCCTATCCTTGTCTTTTCTTACTCTTCTTATGAAGCTGCTGCTCGCTCTTTCCTTCTTCTGTTCCTGATCTCTCCTTCTGTTTCTGTACCTTGTCGCGGATCGTGAACGGCCCATTTGCTCTTTCCTTTGTGACACAACCCAGGCGTCCGATAACAACTGCCTGACGGACTCATCGCACTTTCCCAATGTGAGTCGTGCTTTCCTGTTAGCTGCAGTTCCAATCACAAGGTAGTTGCGCGGGGCACGCCAAAGCGTCGAGCCTTCCTTACTCGACGAAGAACACTGTTGCTGATGCCATATACACAGAAGTGACGCAGCAAGAACGACCGGTGAATCGCGCCTTCTTTGCCAAACAACCTTCAAAATGAACAGCCAGTACTATCCTCGTACGGTTTCCCTTCGTCCCTCACCTTCCCCGAGCGCTTGAGGAAACTGCGATCGTCCATACTGACCATCTCTCAACAGCCCCGCCAGCAGCGGCAGCAGGTGAGAGTGACCATCAACGAGGAAATAGCGACCCCTTGCCAGTGCAGGACACACACTGACCCTCCCAGCACCTGCCACTCAGAGAAGCTACCCACCGCCGCCCCAGTCGCCGCCAGCCACTCGCACCAACTTCTCGTACGGCGGTCTGCAGTCGCACCCGCTGTCGCCCCGGCAAGCCAACGCCTACCCGCCGCCGCCTGGCCAGACTGCTGCTGCCGGCTCACCCGCGCCGTCTCACAAATCGCCGTACCCTCCTCCTCCCCAGCAGCAGCAAGCTTCGCCTTCCCAGGCAGCACCAGCACAGCAACGCTACCCACCGCCGCCTAATCAGCAGCAGGCACAGCCCCAAACGCAGACGCCGCAGCCGCAGCAGCAGCAGAAGCAACAGGTGGTGCCCATTCACGACCGCACGCCGTCCTTCTCGTCCCGCACCTCGTACTCCTCCTCGCAAGTGTCCCAGCCCCAGCAGCACCAGCAGGCGGTGGCCGCTTTCGCGCCACCGCCTACCTACGGTGACAGCGGCGGTAACAGTGCGACTGGTGCCGACTACCCGGCGGAGAAGGGCAAGTCGGGCGGTGCTGCTGTGAGCAATAGCTTTGGCTACACCGGCAAGGCCGACGACGAGGAGGGCGACGACGGCGACGAGGACGACGAGTACGGCCGCCTGCACGACCAAGGCGGTGCCATTGGCCAGATCGCCGGCGCGCCGGCGCCGGGCATGTTCACGGGGGTGACGGCCGTCGTCGACGATGTCGGCACCTTCAACGGCGGCAGCTACCGCATCAGCCACCGCGACAGCAACACGATCCTGACCATCCAGCTGGCCATTGGCTGCCCGCTGACGGCCAAGCCGGGCGTCATGATTGGCATGTCGCCGTCCATCACGCTCAAGGGCGCCTTCAAGTTCAGCATGAAGAAGCTCGTGGCGGGCGCCGAGATCGGCACGTCCCTGTTCACGGGGCCCGGTGAGCTGCTGCTGGGCCCGCCCATGCTCGGCGACATTACGAGCATCCGCCTGACGGGCGAGGGCGCGTGGTCCGTGGGCCACGACGGGTTCCTGGCGTGCACGCAGGGCGTGGTCAAGGAGTACAAGCGCCAGGGCATCGGCAAGGCCATGTTCTCGGGCGAGGGTCTCTGGGTGTACAAGATCCGGGGCATTGGTCTGCTGTGGATCTCGAGCTTCGGCGCCATCATCAAGAAGGACCTCGTGGAGGGCGAAAAGTACATTGTGGACAACGGGCACCTGGTGGCCTGGAACACAAAGTACGTGCTGGAGCGTGTGGCCTCGGGCGGCATCATTTCGGGCCTTGCGTCCGCCGAGGGCCTGGTGTGCAAGTTTACGGGGCCCGGCACGGTCTACATCCAGACGCGGAATGCGGTATGTCATCCTCCTGTTGCGAGAGGGGCCTTAGGCACCTTGGCCATTTACAATGCCCTACTAACGTTGTGCAGAAAGCATTCAGTGCCTTCATGTCCGGCCAGACGATGCAGGTGTAAGGAAGGCAGCCAACTACGACACGCTTGGGCTTGTGGCTTCCATTAACTTTGGACGATTTTGTTGCTTTTTTGGGCAGGCAGATCAAAATGTCTTTCAAGACGGCAACCGTAGCTTCGCCGTTGCCTCTCCGTTGTTTTCTCTCATATATGCTCCAGTGTCTTTTCTTGGTGTCTGTTTTCATCGCACTTTCCTCTTTTTTCCTTCTTCAGCGACCTCCTTCCATCAGTACATTACGATTATTTTGGTTGCAGTTTGTTTCTTTTGTTTTGGTTATGTGCACGTCGTATTGTGCTGCAAGGATGATGCGGTGGCATGTTGTCCCAGAATGTTGATTGTCCAAGGCTGCCACTGTTCATGATTTTCTTATTGCAGTACGACCGCAGAATACGACAAATACTCGTCTTTTTTCCATCACCATATGCCCATATGAAAGCGCTCTCTTTGATTTGTTTTTCTTTTTTCTGATTCCTAAGTCTTTTCCCAGCTGAGCGGTTCACAGTGACCAACTCTCGGCAAACCAAGTATCTACGGCCGACAACCACCCACCGACACCCGCAATGAGAACCTCCAGCACCGGCGAGCGCATCCCGGCTCTCGCACTGGTCCACACAGACAACTGCTCTGTTGCCGACACATCGATCGACGACCGAACGTTGCCGTCTGACAAGAAACCAGACAAGCGGCCGAGCCGCGAGAACTCCCCAGCCACGAAACACAAAGGACAGCCGATCGACGGCGCTACCATTGAGAACTGGCGTCCGCATGTGTCGACTGTCACGGAGAAGTCGTCGAGCTCAGCGGACTCAATGGCCGAGCAGCCACCCAAGGCCACAGAAATCAAGGGCAAATCCGACGCGATACCAAATGCAAGCGATCTCGGTTCGCTCCGGAGGAGGCGCCCGGGAGCAACCTATGGCGTGGATGCATTGCCCAGCCTCAAGGCTCGCGTGGTGACCGAGCGTGATGTCTCAGACGTCTCCAGTGCGACCGCCCCAACCCACCCAGAGACCCGTCACCCAGAACCTATACGGCTTTTTCCACTCGAGTTCGGACAAGGCGCCACAAAAGACAGAGACTCTTCCCTTCGAAGCGTATCTAGCCTGCCCAAATTTTTTGCTCCCGACTATGGCATCACCGACGACGACAAGTCTGCAACTCAGCTGAGTGATGATCCAACCGAAGAAGACCAACACTTGGACTTTTCTTTTACGTCGTTTTCGCGCCTGCCACTCTTCAATATCATGCACGGTCCGCCGCATGCGGATGCTCCTCTAGGTCTTCCTCATGCTCGAAACCCATTGGAAGAACACCCAGATATCCAATCATTACCACCGGTGCTGCAGGGGCTTGTTCGCAAGAACCTGACGCCCGAGGCCGGCGAGAAGGGCCGTACAGTGGCAGCGATGATTCTTGAATTGTTCGCTGGCCACAAGAAAGTCGGGCCGTTTGAGTTTCCGTCACAATCACGCCTGCCTCTCTATGTCAACCTCCGACCAAAGGCCACTTCGTCGCCCAGACAAGACGCAGACGGTGACACAGACGACCTTGAATATGCAAAGGGCACAGACGGTAGCTTTTCGTTTTCTCATTGTGCCCGGCTTCCTTTGCACATGATCGCCGGGGCCGAGTCCAGACAGATGGAAATTCATACCAATATGAACAAGGTCCAGTTGACCAACTTTGCGCACCCCAAAACGTGGACCGACAGCAACAGTTTCGATTTCAAATTCCTGCAAGAGCACAGGCTCCCATCGTACTCGTCCTTGTTCAAAGGGCCTATCGAAACCTCGACGCTGAGAACACAGTTGGCCCGCAAGGGGGCTCCTCTGCAGATCGTAGAAGTGAGTAAGAAGGGTCATGTGATCGGCTCGATCGACAGCGTCGGCCGGTATGTCCGTCCCAATGCAGACCCCCGTTTCCTGTTCTCTATCACGCCCTTTACGAAGTCCGAGGTGCTGCGAGGCAAGACGTCCAAGGACGTTCTGTTTGGGAAGCTAGAGAAAACATGGCGGAAACAGGAGCATGCCGGAGTGGCGCAAGCGGCAGTGACGAAACGGTCGAGCAGGTCGACGTCAACAAACGGAACAACCGGCACGTGTGCCAGGGCCGGCAACCCGCACTGCGAGAGGACAAGCGCATCAACACGCTCGACTCAGAGAGATAGTTCGTCGACGACCACTGGTACCCAGACTGCGCCGTCTTCGATATGCAGCAGCGAAAGTGGCCCCAATGCGCCTTACCGTGCTCCGCCCCCAAGTCGAGCCGAACCGTCTGTCGACGGGAACAAGAGGCTAGCCGGTGATCGGCATCGCTTTGATACCCTTGTCAACCGTCTGCAGCAGAAGCTGTCTGAGCAATCACAACAGTCGGGAGATGATGTTAAGGACGCAAACTCAAACGTGGGTAGGACCTCCCATTGCAATGATGCAAAGATGCCCGTCCGGGATAGTAGACAACGTGGAGCAGTCGTCCATGACTCAGTTCATAACGACTACCAGGTGTCCGGCGCAGCAAGTTCAACGACAGGAAAACAAAACGAGAGCCAGATTGGGCAGCCAACCCGCAAAGACATGCCTCCTCCTTTGCCTCCGAGACCCAATCGGGCGAGCAATCCACCCCACTCCTCTGCTCCTGTCCCGTCCAGCGGCTGTGATGGTGCATTGGACCCAAGAAAGGCTCCCTTTCAGCCTTCATACGTGCCCTATGCCTTTTCCAACATTCGAAACAAGCATACCATGGTATCGGGAATGGAGCCGGGAACGGAGCCGGGAATTGTACCAGGAATCGTGCCAGGCACGGTGCCCATGCCGCTTGCGTGGCAGCTGCATCCGCCGCAAGGTCCGCCACCTGCTCCAGCTTCACTTGTCCCGCCTGTCCCAGTGTCTATGCCGGCCATACCACCTCTACCGCAAGGCCACAACTCCAGGCCCCCGTATTCCACTCCCATTTCCGTACCTGGGTGGCCCATGTCGAAACGGCCAAGCAGCAGCCGGCGGCGCACCGCATTTGTACCGCTTGCAGCGGCTGATCAGCAAAAAATCGAAGAGCACATTGAACTGCTCAAGGCGACGATTCCCAACTATGCCACTCTGTCCAGGAGACGCCAAGAGCTGCGTTGGGGAAGGCAGAATAGACAGGTACGGGGAACAAAAGCAAAAGCAGGCGGCAGCTGTCCATGGGTAAATTCACCTCAAATGCGGTGGGAGCAACATCAACAGAGCCAGCAGCAACCCGCAGCTCATATCCAGGTCCATCCCCAGGTGCAACCGCAGGCACAGCAATTGCCATCTGTGCAGTCAGCTCAACCGGCGCAGCCAGCTCAACAGCTTCGCCACATGCAGCTTCACCAGGTGCAGCAGATGCAGCAGATGCAACAGATGCAACAGATGCAACAGATGCACGAGATGCACCAGCAGCATATGCAAAAAATTCATCAAACGCAACAGGATCAGCAGCATTATCAGCAAGGGCAGCCAGGATCAGCCATGCAGGCCATCCAGTCCATGCAACCCTTACACCTGTATGGACAATACTATCCCAACACGCTGGTGGCTCCCACGTGGGCCATGCCGTTGATGAATACCAAAATGTGAAAGGCGATGCAGTCCGGTTTCTGGGGTTCGTTTGGTGCACCGCAGCACTGTTTATTTTCGGGTACAGTGCATGCATAGGTCTGTGTGTTTCAAGCATTTTTCCACTTGCCTTCATAGGAAGAAGAGATGAGCGTTATCGAGCATGTCATATCCCGGCGGCCTTTAAGCGAGCGGTTGTCTATTGCTACCCCAAACTTTATTCTTGTTTCGATACGACGATACGACGATACGACGATACGGCGTCCTGAGTAGGCAGCTTATCTTAACTCCAAATTGGTTATCAACTTTGTTCATCTTGGCGAGTGACCACGCTGGGCTAGTAAGTTCGAGGGATACCTAAACAGGAAAGTAGGCTATTGCCCGTCATACTTGGATGTGTGAATGCTTCACTCGAGTCTTGGGTTACAGTCGGCGCGACCGGCATGTGAGAACGGTTGTTCTTTTGTCTCCGTCTACTGTGTCTTTTGTCTATTGTCGTCCTCGTGGTTTAACATTTCATCCTCAACACAAGAGCAACAACAAAAACAACGCACACACATCCAGCGGTGAAAACGTTGATGCTGCGGTGCCATTTCCGTCAGCCTCAGTTGGCGTACGGAGTATGAGAGAGATGTCAATGCTGTATGTCGTACTCCGTACTCCACAGGCTAGAGTCCAGTCCTCGGCTCACGTTCCAAACGGGAGTGTAGACGACGGCGACAACTTACAAATTGCCCTTCACCTTGCTCGATTGGGGAACTCTCGTCCGTTGGGCCACCGCCCCCCCGCCGCGTGCCTGGCTCGATTCACCAATTGACGGATGCACGGGTGCACAGGTGCATTTCTCTCCGAACATCTCGCCGCGCCGTCGCTTACCGTCGTGCCGTCGTAGATGTTATGTTTACGATGTAGTAGCAGCCGTCTGCTGGGTCTGTGGTTCCTCTCCGCAAGATGACATTCTCCATTTTTATTTTATTTTTATTTTTATTTTTATTTTTATTTTTATTTTTATTTTTATTTTTATTTTTATTTTTATTTTTATTTTTATTTTTATTTTTATTTTTATTTTTATTTTTATTTTTATTTTTATTTTTATTTTTATTTTTATTTTTATTTTTCTTTTTCTTTTTCTTTTTCTTTTTCTTTTTATTTTTATTTTTCTTTTTAGGAGCAGCAGCACTGTACTTCGTACAAACCCGGGACTCGAGGGCTTCCGGCAGTTTTGCCCATGGCGGCCAAATTTCCCCAGGGAGCCAACTGCCAAGCTTCAACTAGGCTGCCAGGGTTGTGGTCTCCTCACTCCCCTCGTCCCTTTTTTGTTTTTGCATTTACCCGGAGCCCGGGTCGCCAATCGAATTGTTTCGTTTCCATTGGGGGTTGGTCTATGGGTGCATGGAGCATGGAGCATGGGTTCTCACGGTTCATGCACCTGTCGGTGGCTTTCTCGGTGGGATCGGCATCCAGGAGACAAAGAATGGGGACACATACATTGTACGAAGTATGGAGCAAAACCTGCCATGCGCAGGAGACGTTTCTCCAAGGTGTGGCGGTTTGTCTCGTCACTTCTGGCAGTGTCGTGTAGATGCACGTTGGAGCAGATAGAGGAATACTCCTACTGCGTAGAGAGTCTTCGTCTCGACGTTGTACACATTCGACGTACGCCCGTCGAAATGAGCCTCGGCCAGATCCACCTACGAGTCCTCGCAAGAAGCAGAAGCAGAAGCAAACCCCACATTGTCACGATCCGCTGTTTCGACAAGTGGACGAGACCTTTGTGGAGAGTCGAGGGAGGGAGAGTACGATGTAGCTAGGAAAAGCAGGGAAGGTGGACGGTGGAAGGTGGACGCCACATTTTGATTTCCTTGCCTGCTTGCTTCTCGACTACCTTTTCCCCTCACGACGATCCCTGGTCGATTTTCCCCACACACAACTCTTTTTCTCCCCATCACGGCGTATCAGTAATTCCTACCGGCAATTGCGGGCAAGCGCCCCGTCTCAATGGGTCTTAGTGACACATGAGGCGTCCTCCTCCGACACTAGTGTTGGGCCTCATTGTTTATCCTTATTCCAACGACACGACTCCTGTTGCAACTGCGTAAGAGCAGGTCGTCCAGCTCGTCCAGCTCGTCCAGCTCGTCCAAGTCGTCCTGGTTAGAAATAAAGTAGACATTTTCGTCCTGTATTTTGGAGTGTAGAAGAAAAGAAGAAAGTACAATATATAAAATAAAAATAAAATAAAATGCACTGCACTGCACTGCACTGCACTGCACTGCAAATATACAAAGTACAGAATACAGACCACACCACCAACGAACCGTCCAAACTAGGCCCGCTTAATTCCAGTTCGGTCTTCGGGTCAGTGTCAACGCGATGTTTTGGTTGGCACGCCTTTCCCAGGTAAGTATCCCGTCGCAACGTACAACTTACAATGTACGCCGTCGCCGTCGACCTAACCCATGTCCCCATGTCCCCATGTCGCATTCATGCCTGCCGCTCTGCCGTCGTCGTGTCCTGTGCCGTCCCCTTGTGCAGAAAATAGGCGGCCGTTCGTACCAGACGTTGGACGAGTCGACAGGTGCTGGACAGCGTCTCAGTGTCCCCGGCGTAATTACGACATGGAGGGTGGTCTGGAGTGGCGAATCCCCAACAGAGCTGCTCCGCGGCGCTTCTCCTCTTTTCCACGTCACTGTTGTATTTAACCAAAGACCGTAGAAACAAAAACGCACAGCAGACAAAAGGTTTGGTGATTTCAGACAGGCTCCATGCGGGGTGGAAGTGGCGGCAAAGTTGGAGAGAGGCATGGTGGGTTTGGGATCGTCAGACTCCCTCCAGTTCGCATCCGCTGTGGATGGGCCGTCAGTACTCTCGGTGCTATTCTGTCCTTTGCTACCTCACACGGGCAAGGCACGTTTTTGATGGCCACGCACAGCAACGTGCGGAGTCTGCGTGTGTGGGTGTCCTCTGTAGCGTAGTCGAAAAAGAAAGAAGAAAAAAAAGGAAAGAAGAGAAAAGAAAGCGACTTATCGATCAACAATCTTGGGTCTTTGCACCAATCACCCATGCTTCCATTCTTCGATGTATGCTTCTTTCCTTCTTAGTCTACCCCTTCCACCCTAGTTTCATCGCAAAAGCTCAAAGGATGAGTGACAAGACCTTGGCGAGGAGAGCCTCCAAAATAAAGCAGACCTACGACAAAAGTAGTACTCCGAAGTGCGTAATTCGTACAATCGATGCTAACAACAAACATAACGCGTCTGTGCCTCTCCCGTCCAAGCCATCCCCACCGCAAAGACGGTCTCTTGTAAGATATGAACAATACTTGGACTCAATACCAGCTGCTCGGTCATGGGGGAATGAGGACGCCCCAATCTCCCCCTCTCTTTTTCAACTCTTTTTCAACTCTTAGTATCTTGTTATCCACCCGGCCTCAAAGTACATCTCCATAACACCAATCTACCGAAACATCCTGTACCTTGTTTTCTCCTTTGTCTCCGTTTCTCCTTGTCCCACAGTCTCCTCCCCCCCCCCAGGTTCCCCGCAGGTCGACACTCGTCTGCTCTCCCCTTCCGTTTCCCTCCTCATTCTCTTTTCTCCTCGCGGTTCAACCCCCGTCCTGGCAGAGTTGCTCTCCACACCCAACGGACATCGATAATACCACTCAGACACACAGACACACAGACAAGGGACATACACGCAAAATAACTTTATATTAATATAAAAAACCACCCGGCACCCGACACCCGTCCCCCGTCACCCACCACCCATCACTGGTTACCACCCTCTCTGCATTGTCCGTATTTTTTCCCCTATTCATCCTTTCTTCCAGAGAGCTTGGGTCTGCCGTTCCTCATTCGCCGTCCGAACCCTCTCCTTGTGTTATTATCCTTGCTATAGCTTCTGCTCACCCGCGAAATTTTATTTATTTCCCACCTCAATTTCTCATTTCTCTCTCTTTTTTTTCTTTTCTTTTTGCTCCTCACTGTCCTGTTACTTTGGTTCTGTTTCTCGCTGTGAGCTTCAGTCGAACCCGTTCTCGTTTTGTGTCGTTCGGTAACACGACCGCCGTCGTTGTATTTCGTCTTGTAAACGCGAAGGGACACAAAAAAGAAGCTGCGTCTCACAATCACAAAACCACCATGGGCGACGTCAAGAGCCACGACTTCGCCGACCAGCCCGAAGTCGTGCCCGCCCTGAGTCACGAGGAGCACGCGCCGGCCCAGACAACAGCAACGACAACGACGACGACAGCACCCAATGCTGCTGTTCTGGACGTGGACACCGAAAAACAGGTCGCGGCCCCGGACACCAAAGAGGCCGAGAGGGAGGGCAACGAGGTGACGGCCGCGCGCCGGCGCGACCTGCAGCCGCCCGCGTTCCTGGTGGGCCTGTCGGCCGAGGAGCGCAAGGCGATGGAGACGAAGCTGAAGCGCAAGATTGATTTGCGGCTGATGCCCATGATCATCCTCATGTACATTCTCAACTACATTGACCGCAACAACATTTCGGCGGCGACGCTGGGCGGTCTCAAGACGGACCTGAACATGAACTCCCAGCAGTTTTCGGTGAGTGAGGGGGGAGGCGGTTGAGGAGTTGAGTTGCCACGGTGCACTCTTTAATCTGGTCTGTCATGCTGACAATCTCGTAGACGGCCGTCAGTATTCTCTTTGTCGGGTATGTTGACGCAAAACGCACACAAAAACACCCATTGAAAACCACGGCCATCCCACAGCTAACACAATCAAGTTACCTGTTGATGCAGATTCCGTCCAACCTGTTTCTTAACAAGACGGGCCGGCCGGCCATCTACCTCCCGGCATGCGTAAGTGGTTTGGGTGTGAGCGCGGAATGTGTCGACCTGCACGTCGAGGCTAACCTCTCTCTCTCTCTCTTCCCAGATGATCGTCTGGGGCGTCATCTCGGGCGCCACGGCCGGCTGCCACAACGCCGGCCAGCTGTACGCCGTCCGCTTCTTCCTCGGCTTCATCGAGGCCGCCTACTTCCCGGGCTGCCTGTACTACCTGAGCTGCTGGTACACCCGCAAGGAGCTCGGCTTCCGCACGTCGATCCTGTACTCGGGCGCGCTGATCTCGGGCGCGTTTTCCGGCCTGATTGCCGCCGGCATCGTCGCCCACATGGACTACGCCCGCAACCTGCGCGCCTGGCGCTGGCTGTTTATCATCGAGGGCGCCATCACGGTCGTCATCGCCTTTGCCGCCTTTTTCATCCTGCCCAACTTCCCGCGCACGACCATGTGGCTGACCGAGGAGGAGCGGCAGCTGGCGGCGTGGCGCCTCGAGGAGGACATTGGCGACGACGACTGGATCGACAGCAAGCACCAGACGTTCTGGCAGGGCGCCAAGCTGGCGTTTGAGGACGTCAAGACGTACGTGCTCATGGTCCTGCTCTTCTGCATCGTCGCCAGCGGCAGCATCACCAACTTCTTCCCCATTGTCGTGCAGACGCTGCACAAGAACAACGTCGAGACCCTGCTGCTGTCGGCCCCGCCGTACGTGCTGGCCGTCATCACGACCTACTGCAACGCCATGCACGCCGACCGCACGGGCGAGCGCTTCTGGCACATTGTGGTGCCGCTGAGCGTCGCCATCGTCGCCTACATCATCGGCGTGTCCACCACCTCCATCGGCCCCCGCTACCTGTCCATGATGCTCGTCGTGCCCGGCGTCTACACCGGCTACGTCGTCGCCCTCGCGTGGATCAGCAACACCATCCCGCGCCCGCCCGCCAAGCGCGCCGCCGCCCTCGCCTTTATCAACGCCGTCTCCAACACGAGCAGCATCTACGCCAGCTACATGTTTGACAGCAAGTTTGCCCCGCAGTACAAGATTGCCTTTAGCGTCAACTGCATGACGGCCTTCATCTCCATCCTCGCCGCCATCGTGCTGCGCTCCATGCTCGTGCGGCTCAACAAGAAGCTCGACCGGGGCGAGTACGTCAAGGGCGCCATCAACGCGGTGCCCGGCGCCGCCGTGGAGCACGGGTTCCGGTTCAACATTTAGGTTTGGGGGTAGGGAGGGCGGAGAAAGTCGGCGGGGGAGGTGGGTCGCGAAGGGAAGCTTGGAAGAATGTCAGAAGGTTGCAATGTCCACGATGTCGGTATCTTAGAGGCCATTCGGGCCGTCAAAGCAACAAGAGGGGGCAGAGGCAGACTGCTGCAAGAGCACCGAGACGATGCTGGCCTAGGACCTCAGCGACGAAGAGAGCTCTTTCCCGTGTTGAATACAATCGGGTAAAATACACAAATGTCGTACATACATATGCAATTATGCATGGTGCCCAGCCCATTGTCCAGTGTATTGCGATGAGATGCACCCCAAAAGGAAGGAACGACAGTTGCTGGTGGCAGGCGGTTTGGGACAGGTGGGAAGGAGAGCAGCAAACGTCTCGCTTGGCAGCCAATGGGCAGGGTGCTGTCCTAAATAGGAAGGTCCCGAGGGCTTTCATCGCCGGACTCGTACGGTGCTCCGGGGTAGCCTGCGATAACTGTGTCTGGCCCCACTCCCCCACGCGGAAAGCACAACCGACAGACATCGTGCCATCGAGACAATGTCTCGTGATCGACTTTCGACGGTTGACAGCTTTCGCCTTTGATAGGACAAGCAAAAAGGAGGGAAGAAACTTGTCTCCTTGCGATCCTTTGCGCCGTATTGAAAAGTGTTTTGTCGGCCGTGTGTTTTTCTACTCTCACCAGTAACTCGGTCGTGGTGAGACGGAAGAGTGTTGAAGACAATGAGTGTCGAGCTTTATCTAGAGTAATGCGATATAATTTCGACACAATTTCTGATATCGGCGGGTCCCCCGTTTCTGCCTGTTTCTCTCGTCTCTTAAATGGCAGGACCACACGCGACCTTCGGCCTTGTGGTCCCTGTGATCCTTGTGACCCGTTTCTCTTCTCATTTCAATAGCGCCATGCAGGCGTCCACCGACGTCCATTAGGAGCTCTTATTGAGTACTTCGTAAGCTCTCCACGCAGGCCATTCCATTGCCCAGGAAATGGATGGGCTGTCACCCACGAGCGTAGCTAAATAGCACGACACTTGCTCTCTCTGCTGTTGAGCTCGGAAGAACAGGTCTTCGTGGTGTAAGTATCTTACATGTACGCCGCAGCTGCAAACGTGTAGTGAACTCGGCATACTCCGACGAGCGCAGACGTGTCGAGGCCACGAGTCGAACAAGGACAGCGGCCTGCAGATGACAAGCAGTGAGAAAAATGGAAACAAAAGGGGACAGAGGGAGAAAGCTCAGTGAAGGAAACCAAGGCTCAAAAGAAGAACAAGAGGAAATCGTGTAGCCAATCACAGGCGTTGTTGCTGTGTATGTGGATCCTTATCGGTCGACCCGATCATGCGTCCGCCAATCAGAAGCCGAGAAACTGGCGTATCGACTGCTGCAAATTTGTATGTGTGAGATACATGAGGGCCCCACCTGAAGGCGTTCCACATGTCGCTCACACCGTCGTGGCGGTCCCCATTGTTGCGTGTAAAATACCGACTCTTTTTCAGAGTTTTTACCACGTCTGTCTGGACAGCGAGTCTCTTTCGCAACACCACAGACCACCTTGTTTCTCCCGCGTCCCGCAGCGGCCCTCGACGGGTTTCGTCAGATCCCCGCCATTACGTCGTTGTACATCACTAGCTTTGCAGACCTGTCGTGTTTTGCAGTCGGTGGTTCGTACTCGGTACGACGTATGTCTCTCATCATTTGTGTATGGAAGGATGGAGTTCGGTGTCCCCTTCTATGAATTGCCTTTGAAACGCCCAGCAAAGGCATCTCACTCACTCTCTGTAAATATTTCTGCACATCTTCCTTGACTTCCCTGTCTTCTCTTCTTTTCTCGTGTCCTTGGCCAGCAAAAAGTTGGCCAGTCCCAAAGAGGCAACTGTGCCTCTTGGCTGGTCTTGGTTCTCGAGATGGTTTTTCGTTGATCGGCGCCTGCTTTGCTGCCTCTGTGCCTCTTTTTGTCTGAACAAGGCAGTTCCTACCGCTGTCAAAAAAGTAGGGTCGCAGGTTCGGCAAAAGGAGAAATGGAGATGGAGACATACATGACCGAAAGTACAAAAGGACCGAGCGATTGTTCCCTGACCCGTCGCCCCGACTTCATTCACGCTGATCGTCTCTCCTACACCGAAACGTGCTTTGCGATGCTTCAGTCATGCACATCTTCCTAAACACTCATCGCCATGACTCGTGCCAGGCTGAATGACAAAAAGGCACCCTCGCATATATCAGCCTTTCGTAGCCTCGCCTCGGCTCAACAAGGAACTAAGTTACTGCTGAGTACTTAGACAGTAAATCCAAAAGTACACTGGTACCGCCAGAATGCCAGAATGGCTCGCCACAGACCCTCTTTGCCTTGGCAGTCCTCGCTTTCCATCGCTTCTTTTCTCTCTAATTTCTTCTCTGCGACCATCCCACCGCCTCCACCGCTCCGCTCTCCACTCTTTTCCCCTTGTCTGCTTCGTTCGTTCAGCACACCGACCCGACCAGCGCGGCAACCGGCGCGGCAACCAGCGCGGCAACCGGCGTCGGCAAACGGGCTTTGCGGCCCCTCTTTTCGTGCCAGCTTTTCTGCTTCTTCAGTGTCTGATGCGGTTTGAACGGTCTTGCCAGGGCCTTGTCGGCGTCGTACAGTGTCTAGTAGTTCCTGCGCTGCTCTGTTTTGCGAGACGGGCCTTTTTCGCGGTGCAAAACGATACGCCGAACATGACTTATGAGGATGCTCGTCGCTCGTAGTTGTATGGCCTCGTACATTTGCAGTCGCATGCTTGTATACGAGGAACGACCAACATTATCTTGTTTCCAGTTTTTATTCGGTTTCATTTAATTTGGAGACGTCCGTTGGCCACACTGTAAATACGACGTCCAGTCATACCAGTCGTGGCCTGGCAAAAGCTGAATTCAGTGCTTTTGGCGCCTCGCAAGGCCTGTGGGCTTAGCCCAGGCCAAGGAACCTTCTAAAAGCCAAGGCCTAAATGCTGAGAACAGGCCCAACATTGCCCAGGGGGACACTGGCAGACTAGCTTGACGGCAGTGGAGAAGAAAAAGAGTACTCCGTACAGAAGACAGAAGTACCTTGATCCACCCCACTTTTCGCCCACGATTTTGACATAAACATCACCAAAAACACGGGAAAAGCAGCGGCTTCAAAATGCCGTAAGTCCACGATGAGCGCGTCATTTGCCACCAGCGTTTCTCACAATATTGTCTGTAGGAGACAGCGCGATTATACCGAAGATGACGTCAAGCGCGCTCTTCTTGCGATCGAAAACGGCGCATCTGTGCGGCAGGCTGCCAAGCAGAACAAGGTCCCCTTCTCTACCCTGAAAAGCCGCCGAAACGGAGCGTTGCCGGCATCGGACGCGTTCGAAAGCCATCAGAAGCTGTCGAGAGAACAAGAAAAACACCTCTGTGGCTGGATCATCGTGCAAGGCATGATTGGGCGCCGTCCTACGCACGCGGACATCCGGGCGATGGCTGCCAGCATAGTCGATCCAACTGGGCAAACCGAGTCCATCGGGAAAAGGTGGATGTCGGGCTTCATGCGTCGAAATCCGTCTATGAAGATGGCTCGAGCAAAGTCTTGATGCGAAACGCGTCGACGGCGCCAGCACGGAGCACGGAGCAAGGAATTGGAACAACGGTCCGTTACGGGGCAGGGCCAAGGACAATCACAAGCAAAAGGGCAAGTCGTCTGTCTGTACGAATTACGAACAGTGGAGAAAACTGCCGAGCCCTTGGGAAGGCTACTTTTGACTTTTCTAGAAGACGTGAAGAACACGATCAAAACTAAGAGATGACAACCGACAAAGGGAGTGGGCAACAGGTACAGAGTACAAGTTGAGTTACAACGGGACTACAAAAGTACAATATTTACCAAACGGCGAATGGGCCAATCCCTCTCTTCAACCTTCAATCCCTGTTCTTTGTCCCGCAGAGGTGTCTTTGTATCCCAGCCGCCGCTCTCTCCCTGCCTGAACCCAAGTCCTGCCCGTGGCCGGCAAGATTGCTTTCCATTGGAAGACGGTATGCGACGCCGTGGCAGAAATACTACAAGGAAATACGACAAGAAAGAACGGGGGAGGGAAAAACTTTTTCAAGCGCCACACTGGCTGTCTCTTTGCATGACGCACCACCAATCCAACGCCCACGACGAGAGACCAGAAGCTATTGTTTCGTTTGTCTTGTCTTGTGTCTTGTGTCTTGTGTCTTGTGTCTTATGTCTTCTGCATCTTGTCTTTTGTTTCTTTCTCTACCTTCTCAACCTCCCGCAGCTCTTCCTTGCCACCGTCATCTCGCAAGGTCCACAGGCCGTATTCACACGCCATAAAGTACGACGACGGGGCACATCCACTAAAACGACAGTGGGATCTTTACGGCGATTTTTATCTGGGACCATTGGTCCACTAATACCGCTAGGGCCAACTAGGACCGCACAGAAGAGAAAAAAAGAAGCATGGGGGCGGCTGTGGTCCGTCGTTTGGAGTCGCAGCAGTGGGGTCGCAGCAGCTGCTGCGGGCGTCATAGTTGGGGTGTTACATGGCAGATGGCCCAATTGGCGACCCTTTTTCGACCGTCGCCCACGCTAAGGCCGCTTTTGTTATCATGGCGTCTTCTCAGTCGTTGCTGGACCTGTTTGTTGCTTGTCTCATTTTTTTGTTACTGTTTTGCCTCGATTTTATTCGTCTATGCATGGCTTCAGTGCATACCGAGCGGCTTTTCATTATTTCTTTTCCAGTGTTTTCCGTGTTACTGGCCCTACTCGACTGTCCTTATTGTACTGTCAAGTCATGCAAGGCTCGACTGCCCCGTCCTCATTCTTAAAGTACTCCGTCCCCCCCCGAATTGCTTCTTCCTTGTACCTTTTCTCCTCCTACTTCTTCTCTTTCTCTCCCTCTTGGTTTTTCTTTTGCTGTTTTGTCTTCTTCTTCTTCCTCTCTTCCTCTTTCACTCTCTCTCACTCTTCCCCTCTTCATTCACTCTTTCATCTCACGATCCTCACCCCTCATTGCTCCTTTTCTTTTTGTTTACACCCCTCGCGACCGTCCTCGGCAGTCCTCCACGTGCTTTCTCGTCTTCTTCGAGGTCATGCAAGCAAGGCTCCTCCGCCCTCTTCTCCGTCTCCTCTCTCGCACGCCAGCTCACGATAGCACGCCGCCGCCGATGTCGACAAGATAATTCGACTGTCAACACATTCAACGACCACATCCTCACCAACACTGCGCCTCCTCTTTTTTACTTACACCTCTTTTTTTATTTACACCCCATCTTTTATTTACACCTCTTCTGTTTTGTACCCGTCTCCTCCACCTCTCCCCGTCCACCATGGCCACGCTCCCCGAAGTCGTCCCGTCGCACGCGGCCTACGAGCCCCCCCAGGTCGTCGGCTCGGGCCAGAAGCCCGACACGGGCGGCAACAGCAGCGGCGACGACACCGATGACAAGGCCCTCGCCGAGATGGGCTACGTGCCCGTGTTCCAGCGCCACTTTTCCATGTGGTCGTGCTTCAGCTTTGCCCTCAGCATCTCGGGCCTGTTTGGCACCGTCATGACCACCTTCTCGTACCCGCTGGACGCCGGCGGCGCCGCGTCCGCCATTTGGTGCTGGATGATCGCCGGCATCGGCGCGCTGTGCCTGGCCTTCTCGATTGCCGAGATCGCGTCCGCCTACCCGACGTCCGGCGCCATGTACTTTACCATCAAGTACCTGGCCCCGGAAAAGCACGTGCCCCTGGTCGCCTGGATCGACGGCTGGCTGAACCTCATCGGCCAGATCTGCGGCAGCGCCTCGTCCGAGTACGGCGCCTCGCAGATGCTGCTGGCGGCCGTGTCCATCGGCTCCGACTTTTCCTACTTCCCGACCCAGGGCCACATCATCGCCGTCATGGCCGGCCTGTCCATCTTCCACGCCCTCATCAACAGCATGACCACCAACTGGCTCAACAAGTTTGCCAAGACGTACGCCGTCTTCCACATTGGCATCCTCGTGGCCGCCTGCATCGCGCTGCTGGTCATGCAAAAGGACAAGCACACGGCCAAGTACGCCTTCACCGACGTCACCCCGACCTCCGGCTGGACCCCGCCCGGCTTCTCGTTCCTCTTCGGCTTCCTGTCCGTCGCCTGGACCATGACCGACTACGACGCCACCGCCCACATCGCCGAGGAGGCCAAGGACCCGGCCCGCGTCGTGCCCAAGGCCATCGCCCTCGCCCTCAGCTTCACCTACGTCGTCGGCTGGCTGTTCAACGTCGTGCTCGTCTTCTGCATGGGCGACCCGGCCGAGATCCTCGCGAGCCCCATCGGCCAGCCCGTCTCCCAGATCTTCTACAACGTCATCGGCAAGGGCGGCGCCATCTTCTTCACCGTCTCCGCCTTCCTCATCATGAACTTTGTCTGCATCACCGCGCTGCAGGCCGGCTCGCGCACCGTCTGGGCCTTTTCGCGCGACCAGATGCTGCCCGGCTCCGGCATCTGGTACCGCATCTGGTCCCGCACCGACACCCCCGTCCTCGCCGTCTGGCTCTACACCCTCATCTGCATCCTCATCAACCTCATCGGCCTCGGCTCCTACATCACCATCTCCGCCATCTTCAACGTCTGCGCCATCGCCCTCGACTGGAGCTACTGCATCCCCATCATCTGCAAGCTCGCCTACGGCAAGTTCCAGCCCGGCCCCTGGCACCTCGGCCCCGCCAGCAAGTTTGTCAACCTCTGGGCCTGCCTCTGGACCTCCTTCGTCTCCGTCATCTTCCTCTTCCCCACCGTCCGCCCCGTCACCCCCGACACCATGAACTACGCCGTCGTCATCCTGACCTTTGTCTTTCTTGTCGCCACCGCCTACTGGTTCATCCAGGGCCGCAAGTACTACACCGGCCCCCGCACCCACGCCCACGTCGCCGGTGGCGTCATCGTCCAGGCCAAGACCCCTGAGGACGCCTCCGACCCCGAGAAGGCCGCTGGCCTGCGCTCGGCCGAGCTGGGCGCCGAGGGCCTGCATCAGCGTCACCCTGCCGAGCTGCCCACGCATTAGATGTTGTGACTTGGCTCATGACTCTAGTTGGTGCAAGAATGCAAAAAAAGGGAAATCACAACCTATCAGGAGAGGAAGAGCAGGAGTAAGGGTCGCTTGCAATAACAGCTCCCAGGACAAATGAGTCAAGAGATACCCCCATGGATGCGCCTCTCGTTTACAATCCAAATACCCCTGGCACCTTTTGAGGTGCATACACCTATTTACTAGCTATACAAGAGCTTTATCTACAAAAAGTGTTCTATTTTATTTTCACTGTGCCAATAATTTGTGCTTGCGCTATGTCGCTCGTGAAGCGAAAGAAATTGTTTGACTGTCAGTTGTATTTGCTTGGCACGCCAGCGCACCAGGGTATTATGTACACCGAAAAGAGATCAAAGATACAGACGAAAACAGACCAGGTACCAACGCTTTCCCCCTTGTTCCCTCAGCGTTGTCGGGGTCAGCCAAGGTTGCACAATCAAATATAGCTGTCATCAACAGAGAGTGGCTGTCACAAAATAGTCACCATTGACCACACCGCTCAGTTTGCCGTGTCCTGAATTTCTTGGCACTTGTAGTTGTCAGGGCACGCGGCGTGAATGCCGTCGCGAGGGCAAGAGCCAGGGACTGTGCAGGCGACACACTCGTGGTGCTCACCGCATGACTTGTGCTCATGGTGGTGGTGATCGTGGCCGTGGTGATGGCCACCATGGTGGTGGTGGTGGCGGTGCTTGTCCTCACCACAACCGCCCTCCGATCCGCACTTGCCCCCCTTGTGGTGATGATGGTGGTGCTTATGATGGCCGTGGTGGTGATGCTTGTCCTCATCGCAGCCACGATCAGACTCGCACTTCTTGCCACCCTTGTGGTGGTGATGGTGGTGACCATGATGGTGATGATGCTCCTTCTTCTTCTTCTGGCATTCACCGTCACAAGTCATGCCGCCGTCCTCCTCGTCATGGTGATGATGATGATGGTGCGCTACGTCACGCTTCAGCTGAGTGACGGTCGCGGTCTGAGGGATGCAAAGAGTGTCACCAGCATTCAGATTGCAAGTACCATTCAGCCACGTGTTGGTCAATTGCAAATCCTCAACGGTTGTGTTGTAGACGGCGGCAATACTCTCACAATCATCCCCATTCTCAACAACGTACTTTGACTGAGTGGCAAGGCAGCGATCACAACAAGGCCTTGGGGTGCAGGTGGGTTCAATAGTCACCGTCTGGACGGAGGTCTTGGTCACAGGACAATACTTGGTGTCAGTTTTGGTGTGGTCAATGCACTTGGTCACCGTCCGCGAACGGATCATGGTGGTCGTGCACATTCTGGTCTTGACGAATGTCGTTGGGTCTGGGACCTTCATCGTGACGGTATTTGTGACTGTGACACACTCCTTGCAAGTTTTCGTCACTGTTGACGTTGGATTTGACTTGCAACCGCCACCCGAACAATGCTTCAGCTCGAGTCCGGTATTGCCCAGGTCAGCCTGATCTTGGTCTGCGGCATCTCGTGCTGCCACAACGTCACCCGCGGCAGCCGTAACAACAGCGTTGGGCCAGTTGAAGAAGCCTTCAGCATTGGCCAGCGCCAGGCCGGCACTCAGGAGAAGGACTGTCGACTTCATGGTGAGTCAGGGGTAGAAAACGAAGAACTGGGCTGTTTGGATCTAGAAGAGAGGTGTGGCAAAGGACAACGAGACAGTCAAAATGTAAAAGGATACTCAATAATGATGATGACGAGGATTCTCTTGGGAGATTGACGAGAGAAGAGAGTAAAGAGAGTGTGTGAGGGTGAGAAAGAAAAGAAGAAGAAAAGGGAGAGAAAGGGAAGAGGGAAGAGAAAAGGGGCGAGATGGATGGAGGAAAAGCAGAAAGGTAAACAAGGCAAGTTGCTCATTTGGGAAGGAAACACCTACCTAGCCCAGCAGCCATCTTCGCCTTCCAATTGACGAACACAAACAGTGTACACAAAGCATCTGTTGGGGCAACATGGTGCCAGTTGGAGAAGGCACGATCAAAACAATACGAGTTGAGGCAATAGCGAACAACCATAACCGGCGGTGGCAGCAAAACTATTAACATTGTAGTAGGAACGACTGGCAATAACAGCGCCCTCCCTTTTCTCACCATGTCGGGAGGAAGGTACGACAGGCAGCGATGCCCAAGGAACATCACAGGAGTGGGAAGAGTCAAGGAGTTGCTTGTACTTGGAGACAAAGGCGAGGAAAGAGCAACCCGTTGTCACTTGAGCACGGCTGTCTGAAGCCGATGTTCACTGGCCGTTGCAAGTCAGTCAACTATGTCAAAAAGGTCTCTATCGGGGAAAGAGCTATCCAATTTAGTCTTGTTCCCAAGGAAGAAGGTGGTGGTGAGCGCCTTCTCCAAGTTAGCAAGATCTTTTTGTCTCCTCTAAAGAGGTTAAAAGAAGCACTCTCATATGTAATGCCCGCCACTCCGTCATGAAAAAACTGCCTTCGTTAGAAGAAAGGAACGTAAAAAGATGAGAATTGTATTTTCTCTTCCGACCGGTATTATGCTAGTGGTATGCAGTATCTAAACAAAGCGTAGCCCTTAGGGTGCTCCTTCTCTCACGGGCAGGCCCCATACGAGGTACGCTCCTGCCCGATCGTTTCATTTTCGTGCTTCTTTCCCATTTTGGAAGAGTTCTTGTTTTGTAAATTAGTTTAGTAGGGTTTATGATCATGACCACGCCTGCCTCCACATACATGCGCTCCCCGTATCCCCTGGCGTCCTAATTGCAAGAACTCATACGCAAAAATTCCAAACGCCTGGTCAAAGTGCAACAACGACCCAGATATGTGTTAAGATAGAGAAGGAAACGAGAGAGATCACGGAAAGCACGGAAGGTGCAGGAAACATGAGACTAGGGTAACACAGAAAACAGGAAGAGACAAAAAAACGGAAAGCATGAACCGGAAATGGTGAGAAAATCGAAAATAAAAGGACAAAATAATCCAAGGAAAGAGCAAGCGTGTGACAAACAACTGTTAAAACAGGCACAGAGAAACGAAGAGAATTAAAGAGAGAAGGAGTAAGAGAGCTCATGGACGGAGCGACGAGGACAATACCAGTCGCAACTGCCCATTCCCTCCTATTCTTCGCCAGGCACGCCCGAAAATAGAGCGACACGCATCCGATGGCTCTGTCAGGTGACGTGTTAGCAGCGATTTCCAAAATAAACGAAGATGCAAGTGGCAGTTTGGAGCGGAACATACGTAAGGCAGCTTCGGGATGACGACGCCGAGCACGGCGAAGAAGTTGATCGTGAAGTAGGTCAAGTCGTAGTGGGTGTAATGCGTGCTGAGAAGGAAGAGGACAATAGGCACGCTGAGCAGGAACTTCTTGGCCGGCGTGTACTGCGCGCCGTCGTCGATCTGTTCCCACATGTTGAGGTTGTCGTAGGCACCGGCGTTGAAGTCGAAGGGCACGCCACGCACCCAATGAAACATGATGTAGGAGCCGAACATGTAGCTGATGTTGGTCAAGGTCCACGATGTCTCTTGTGATACGCCCGGTACTATGTCGTAAATGATCTTGAGAAGGCAAATGAGGACAATGTGCACCATCCACGCGCCTAGAGGGATAGAGGGATTGCGTTAGTATGTTTCTGGGTTGGCATCGGCATCATATGTTGATCCGGGCGTCACTCACCCTTGGCATTCACCCAGTTGGCGTTGCCATTCGGCAGAGCTGACTGGTCGCTCAGCTGCTCAAGCGGCTCGAGTGGCTCGTGGTAAACCTGGAGAATGCTACTAGATCTTCTCCTCCGGTTGGTCTTTGTGTCGGCCATTGCTGCGGACCGAGATGCCGAGGCGTTGCCGGGCGCGGCTAAGTTGCTCCCGCGACACGGGGGACGGATGCCCGCGTCGTAAGAGACGGTTCGGGGGAGGAAGATTGGGGAAGACAGCTTGACGGTATTGGGGAGGGACAACCTGGTGACGGTTTGTGCGTTCCCTCGCTTTCCGGAGAGTCGCGGATCGGGCGACGGTCGGGGATGGACAGACTAATTTGGCCGCTGGGGGAAACCTCACGTCAGCTGCAATTCTCACACGAAGGAAAGAATCAAATCGATGAGCTCAGCCAAAGTGTCCGAGGTTATCGGTGCGTCGCTGAGCAAAGGGCAAAGGTCGATTGGGATGAACTTGATTGGGTGTTCCGAGCCGAAGCATAAGCTACCACAATCCCGATCATCGCCAATTTTCGGCTCTAGCAAGGATCTAACGGGACGCAAAACAAGGGAAACAAACAGACCTTTAGGATGTCGGCCGAGCGAGGTCTGTATTGTCGACGCGAACGGTGGTGGGAGGTCGATGGCGGCGACAAGGCAACCAGAAAGATGAGGAAATTGGCCCGCCGATGCTGTAGCCTAGAGCGATGGAAACCGCGGCCTCGGGTCGTGGGAAGCGCGGTGCACACGGCCCGGTGACGGCACAGGAGAGAAGCTGTTCGGCTCGGAAAACGAGAATCGACAAGGGCAAGCAAACGAGGGATCGTAGTCGGCGGAGGCGACGCGTCTACCGGAGACGAAAAAGGGGGCAGGGTCGGCGATGGGATCGGCCTGGCGAAGATGGCTTTGTGATGCAAGAGTTTCCAGTCCTAGGACCATTCCGAGAACGAAGAAACAAAAGAAGACGTGTGCATAACCACCCTAGCTCTGGCGTGGGCGGCGAACACGGGCAGAAAGCACTGGCGAGAGAGTGAGCGGCTGACGCAGTTACAAAAGTGGACAAGGGGCTTTTCCCAGCGCTGTTAATGGGCGGCCGCGAACTGGGTCCCTGGGTCAGTGGAGAGGACTGGGCCGTTCGTTTCGGGGTGCAGTGGTACGGAGAACAGGCCTCGCGGCAATGACAGCTGGATGACAGGAGTAGAGAAGATTTTGTTCTTCTGTTGTTCGCTTTGTGAATCGGATTCGACACGGTTACGACAACGTTGTCACGGCCCCTTTCCGGTGGAAATTGGGGTCGGAGAATGGCAGGATCTGGAACTGTTGGGACCGTTGCTCACGTGATGTCACTGCGCCGCCACCTGACCCACTGCCACGCAACCGGAGACCACAAAAAGCCCGACTAGGAAGAAAGAAAACAGCGAAATTGAGCAGCACGAACCAGGGCGAGACTACGCGCGGCAAAAACAGCACTACACAACCCAGAAATTTAGTTCGTTCGAGGCATCCCTGATTTTGCAGAGGTTAGTCAATTTGAAAGGCCCCCAAAATTAACATTAACCCCCATTTATTAAATTGCTTTTCTGCTGCCATACCTGCAGCAAAAAGCCGCCGTCCAGACGGTCGGCTGTACGAGCCTGAGAGTGTCGAAAAGCGGGTGCGCGCGTCGGGAGACACTGGAGCGGCCGGCTCTGCAAAAAAATTTGAACGTGCTGATGAGAGCGTCCGACTGGAGGAGCAAATGCGGCCGTCTTGTGCTCCGCACAGCAAGCAAACGTACACCGATCTGGTGACAAGCTGAGGCTTCGCTGAAAGGTATAGCGGACGGCGGGATGGTTTCTCAACAAACCCAAGCGGCGACTGTCGGCGGGCGCAGCCGAATGGAGAGATACTTTCCGGCAGTTGCCACCGAGGCCGTATTTTGCATTGGCTGTGCATCGTATGGTCACCTCTTCGAGACCTGCCCTATGCGGACTTGCAAGTTTTGCGGAAGCAGCGCCGACGAGCACATGCTCTTTGGCTGCCTAACCGTTCCGGTCGCGAGCGAGTCGGCAGAGCCAGGTGAGGCTGCAAAGTCAGAAAGCGCTGCGTCGACATGTCCGTTCTGCCTCGAAGACAACATACACGTCGGAGCCTGCCCGCGGCTGTGGCAGACATTTGTGCCAAGCCCGACCAGCAAGCGCAGTGCGGCCGAGATCTCGACCGCTTGCTACTTCTGCGGTCTAGATGACCATTTTGGTGGTGATTGCAAGGACAACACCGGGGAGCACATCTCGGGCCGGCGGTATGCTCTTCAGGACGATATCTGGAACCGCAAGTACGTCCTTCAGTTCTCGGACCTCACAAAGGTAAAGTCCTTCACAGGGCCGTCCGTTCTTGACACAGATGCCGCGTCTACGACGGTGCTGGTGGTGCGGGGATCGAAACGGCAAAAGAAGGCCCATGCGGGCGCCGGTGATAGCAACAATGACGCGCAGAAAGGAGGTAGTGGCAGCAACATTAAAGCTGGTCCTGGCCACGATGCCAACACGAAGCCCAAGCGCAAGGGGAGGAAAGGAAAAAGCAAGGTCTCGCAATCAGAGCCTTCAACGGGGGCGACGAACGCTGGAGACCAGAGCCTTAAACTCACACAAGACAACTCGAACCCCTCAGAGCAAGCAAAGGCCAAAGGAAAACAAGCTGCTGCAGAGCCTCAAGTCTCTCTCCCGACTCTGCCAACGACGGCAACCCCTGCCCCGGTTACGGACCCGGCTGCAACGTCGGCGCCGAATCCAATCTCTCCTTCGACCGGTGCCCGTGATGCTTCTGCCGCCGTATCAAGTAATCCCAAGGCAGTGCCGTACTGGATGATCCACAAAGGAAAAGCGGCCCAAAGCCATGGTGAAGAACAAGGTCAATCTCAGGCTCCGGACAAGGCCTCAGCCAAAGCTGAACGCCGAGCTCGAGCCGCTGATCTCCAAGCTCAGCAGGAGGCCAAGGCCGCGCTCAAGGCCGAACGCAGGGCCCAACATGAAATTCAAGCGGCCGCTGCCAAGAAGCGAAAGGCGGAAGCGGCCAAGAAGAAAAATGCCGACGGGGCAAGAAAGAAGAGGAGGAGAAAATCGCAAGACGTGGAGGCCCTGCGTGAGAAATACCCACCCAGACGACGACGCGGCCGCAACGGAGATGGCCCGGGAGAAACCCAAGGAGGAGGTGAAGGCAATGCCGCTGCCTCATCCTAAGACACCAGAGCGATACCTGCGTCATGCTCCATACGGCTCGACCCCCATTCCATCGAGCAACGATCATCATCTGACGATCACCAGATTATCAGATTTGCGTTTTAGCCAATGCATTGCGCTGGGCTATGATATTTTATCGCTGTTATTTTTACTTGAAATTTTGTCGCCTTTGTTTACAGCATACTACGGCGTTCGAAGAAGGTTCAGCCATGGATACCAGCATAGCATTGTCTGTCCTCGCACTCAAAGTCGAGACACCAGGTCCGGAAAAGCATTCAGAAATCAAATTATGTGTTTCTTTTATTTCTCTCTGTGTATGTCTAGTAGGACTTTTCCCTTTCCGTGACTCTCGAAGGTGGCGATAATCTGCAGTGCGTCGCTTGAATCACGTCGCGTCAAAACGCGCCGGCGGTAGCTGTGCTCTTGCCCGGTCACGCGTTGCCTTCCTGCGAGTGATGTCCCAGTATCGCATATGCAAGCTGCCCTTGCACGCGGGGCCGATGTTCGTTGCTACTCCTGCTTGACGAAGACATGTTATCTGGCCGCTCTTGCCGTGCTCGCGGTGGCCATATGCTCCTTCCCAAGTACGCGAGTTGTTGAAGAGCCATATGACCTGTAGACGATCGCAGCTTCCCGCTCCATCGTCGGTCCCGCTTTCCTGTATCTCCCTTGGAGCTATGGCCACAATCCAGAGACGGCATGACACGGAAGGAGCCACCTGCTTCGTACAAAGGAAGGTTCACTGGAGGCATTTCCTCGGCTCCTGCCAGCGAATCATTTGGTCCGTGCAATGAACCTACCGTTTTCGGCACACTTTCAGTGCGCCCTTACTCTTTTGTTCCATTGTTCTGTCTCGTTTGTTTCTTGTCCAGTGGCACAAATCGAATGACTGCAATGTCAACAGAAGGATGGCGGTAAACAGTAAAGAATGCATAGCAAGACCGACCCGCTGACAAGAAAGAAAGAACGAGGGGCAAAGACGCGTTCTGGCTCGTTGCTTCTTCAACTGACCTGACCAATTCTTCGCTCCTGACTCGTCTCCTCTCATGGTTACTTTCGTTGCTCGAAGTAAAAACGAGGCAGTCAATCAGCTCGGACTTGAAGTGGAAAAGCACCTCTATCCCAATCCCCGTATCGCCTCCGTTTTCTTGCTCTTAATCACGGGTCTTGACATCCTCACTCTCGTCTCCCATGGCCAACGAGCTCTTTCCTCCATCTGTTCATTCTGCGCTCCCCGCAAAAAGCTGCATTGCGGCCCTTGCATCGACTGCTCTAGCATCGGGCCCTGATGCGGACCTGCAGTGGTCGCTGCGTTGGCCATCGATCAAGGTGCTGTCGCTCCCGATGAGCTTAAACTACAAGTTCGCGGCCATGGTCTCGTTCCCGTGGCCCACGCCTTGGCCGCACCGTTGACGTATCCGATGTTGCCAGCAGAGCGCCTGTTTCGTTTCAACGGGCACTTTTGTGCCGCATGGCGACTTTGAGACCTCACTTTTTCAACGGTGCATCCCCACGTTAGGCATCGCCAAAATGGCACGTTCAGCACACCTTGGGCAACTGTCGCAGCGCGTCTACTACGTGTCAATTTCCTGTCGGTTTGGCGTCTGGCACTGTTTGGGCCAATGGCGTGTTGTGCCCGCCCTCCTTGCACCGCCCAGCCTATAGCTGCAGGCGTGTCCGCTCCACCCGACGAACCTCACCGTCCCTCGACAGCGAACCAATTCGTGAATCCCGTGCCTTTAGCACACAGCATGCAGGTTACTGGTTGGAAGAGGCTGCAGGTAGCTGCAGGCTGCATGCACAGATGCCCCTGCAACCATCCGCCCCCATCAACTCGTCTTCAAGACCAGGAAGAAACGAGCAAGAACAAAACGGCAACAGAAGAAGGGAAACCGGGCGAGGGAGTGTACAGATCGCCCGACGAGCCCCCAACTCGACAAAAGAGCTCTTGCGAACCAGTCAGAGAACGTGAAACAAAGGCCGTTGAGACCGTTGCTTTTCCAGATCTCAACTGCCTCCTTCTCGTCCTACGAAGCACTGGTTGATGTGAACAGCTTGGTTTGCCAAAACCGCGAACGAAGGCAAATCAAGTTACTCGCAGCGAGGTGGAAGAGGGATGTACTCCTTACACTGTTGGATTCGAAAAGACAAAGTCGTCTACAGTACATTGCTGTGAAAGCATCGCAACAGAAAGTAAGAGTTGGACCGGTTCAGATACAACAGACCCAAACGGGACTTACAAAAACCTTGCGCTCCCATCCGAGCTTTGTCTCTACGACCCCACACGGAGCCTGAGGCCCACGAGCATCCCGCCACCTACTTTTTATGCCTGCCTTCTGTCTGCACAACCCTTCCGGTTAAGAAGGGGGACCTGCATACAAGCTGCATCGAATGAGTCACTCCTCACCAGTCGTTTCTGTCAACCGCCCCAGTCGGGCGACGACTCCTGCAAAGGGGGGTCTCTTTGGCTCGCTATTCCTTTCCTGTCTCTTTTGTCCTTATTCCGTCGCTTGCAGATCGCACACGGGAGAGGAAAAAGGTTACCTCACTTTGCTCTCCTCCCACGACATCGCGACCGCGCCGCGCAGAGCAAATCGCGTGGAAGATGCCGCATGAGCTATCATCGGTCGAGTGACGGCCACTGCAGGGGACCACGAGTGTGGAGCCTCAGGACTTAGATGCTCGAAGAGGGTTGAAGAAAGAAGGTGGCTAGTGCCGGTCCTTCTGCGACTTCCCGTCGCGTTCTGTCCGCTCTCCTCGCTCCTCGATCGAGTCTATCATTCTGCTACGACGAGGATGATTGTAAAAGGGAAGAGATGAGTATATCTGGGAGTCCGCCCTCGAGCCAGAACCCCCTCCCTCTCGACCTTCTTCTTTCTTCTTCCTTTCTTGTTTTATTGTACGCTTCCTTTATGCTTTTCCTTCTCGTTGTGTTTTCTTTCTATGATCTAATCCCCTCAAACACATCACAAAACCGTGCCACATCTAGACCTGTCTCTCCTGGCGAGAACAGAATACTCACCCAGGAACAGCATCATCCCAGAAAAGTCTGGTTATGAGAAACAACGGCTGAAACTTGTCATATTATACACTACTACTACTACTACTACTATTCATACAAAATCCCCCCATCAAACAACTTTATAATTCTCTTGTTTACTTGTGCATATTCATTAGCTGCTACCCTTTTCTGTACATCTCTCCCACCATATCTACTTTGGACTCTGCAAGACCTCATACTGTGTCAAAAGGAAGCCAGCATCACATTGCCGGGAACAACCAAACCACAAACGCTGTGTCCTCGTATCGCCACAGCCTCAATCAATCTTGGGAACAGCGTCATGCTCGTTCAGTCATGGCTTCAGCACCGCAATCTTTCTATTGCCTCTGGCAGGAAGAGCGCATCCGTGAGACTCTCTTTGACATGCTCCCCAAGGAAGACGTCTGCTCCGTCCGCCTGGCCAACTCAGCTTGCTGCAATTTGGTTACCAAGCGTCTCTTCATGCGCACCCACCTAGCCTTCACCGCAAACACCTTCACCAAGGCCAGCCGTGTCCAGGCGCTCTCGCGCATCGGTCACCATGTGGAGCATCTCACATTCTATCTTGAGCACTCGGAAGCCACCTTTTTGCCGCCTCTCATCCACCCGCTCACAGGCCGCGAGATCAGCTTCCTATACACGCCTCACACGTGCATGGCCTCCGTGCTTACCCGGCCCAAGTACACCAACTCCGAGCTGGGCGATGTCCTGACCCAGCAGTACCCGCCGCTCTTCCATGCCGCCACCAACGTGCCCTCATTCCTGAATGCCATGCAGCACATGCCCAACATTCGCCATTTGACCATCAAGTGTCCCGGACAGGATCCCAAGGAGCGCTACCGCCGCAGTATTGTCGACTACGCGCTCATCAGCCTGCGCATCTCCATTGAGCGGGCGCCGCTGCACAAGCTGTGCAAGCTGTCCCTGTCTGGTGTGCACCCGGCCGCATTCAACTACCTGCGTCATGTATCTGGCTTCGGCAGCCACCCGTCGGCCGCCCGCCGGTGGCGGCAGATCCGCAAGCTGTATGTGTCGGTCGATGCATGGGATTTCTATGGCTCGTCGCCTGGCCTGGATCACCTCAAGATCATGGACGACTTCATCCGCCACATGGCGCCGAATTTGGAAAAATTCTCCTTCACATGGCTCGGTGACAAGGGCTGCAGCAGTGGCAGCGGTGTGCGCAAGGGTCCTTGTCCGATTGCGCTTTCGGGCGATTCGCTCTTCTCGCCACGGCCTGAAGGCCCCAAGAAGCTTTTCAACGAAGTCACGGGCCCCATGTCACCCCTGCCCCCTGCGCCCCGGCGGGAACCCATGCACTTCCCGCACCTGCGGTGTCTCACGATTCGCAATGCGGCCATGAACACACCGCAGCTGCGTGACCTGGTTGACCGGCACAATCAAAACGTTCGCGAGTTTGACTTTGAAAACGTGTCGCTCGTGGATGGCGGCAGCTACGAAGAAGCCTTTTCGCGGCTGCTGGACGAGAAAGGCAGCGGTGGCCTGAAGCTGTGGTCCCGCACGCGCAAGGGCGACAGCAAGCCACAGAGCAGCGATGCCGCGGCGGACGGTGAGGTTGCCGCCCAAAGCTCTTCGAGCTCTTCTAGCTCTTCTGGCTCTTCTCATAACAATGGAGCAGGCCAGGGCTCGCCTTCTGGCCACCAGAGCTTCCGCTTTGCGGCAGCATCGTACACCGGATCGCTGTCTTCTGCATCGTCGACCGTCGTGTGTGGGCCTAGTGCCGTTGCGGCGCCAGACGACGTGGAGCTGTCTTCGCCGTCCGCAGCTGTTGCCGCCGTCTCCAGAGAGCTTCTCGACTTGGAGGTGGAAGATCTCGAAAACTACTTAGGTCTGGGGTCCGAGCTGCCCTTTATGCTTGACTCGCCGTCGGACGTGTCTGTATCTGATGAGGCACAACCCTACATGCGAGCGCCGCCACCGCCTCCAATCGAGGAGCTAGACGAGGAACTCGACAGTCAGCTTCTCGATGACGAAAGGATTGAGGATGATGGCGAAGTGGTCGACGATGATGGTGGGCTTGCATCTGACATCGCTGCAGCCCATGAAGCCAGCTTGACCTTTACGACCCATTTCAAGAAGAGACGCATTCGCCGGTCGCACAGACGTCACCACTCAGACGGATACAGCAAGGACACCGAGGAGCGCCGGTCCCGATCCCACCGCCACCATGACGGGCACACGCACAGCCATCACCGCCACTATTCGGACCAACACGACGACAAAAGCCATCCTAGAAAGAAAGAGGACCGGCGGCGCGAAACGTCTCGCTCGCACTCGCGCTCCCACTCTTCGCACGGCCGCCGCCGCAAGGGGCGCAAGGACAAGGACTCGCCCAGCTCGTCTGGGTCTGGTTCTGGGTCGCCCAGCACGCCTCCACCTCCGGCCCTGCCGGCCCTGGCTGTGCTGCACCATCCCTTTGCCCACCGCACACCGCCACCCCAGCCACCTCAACCGCGGCCGGCCATTGTTGGGCAGGACACAACGGCAGGCATCGACGACGATGTCTTCCGTCCGCGTACCGCGCCCGACTCGCCGCTCATGGCGCCTCTCAACATCTCGGCACCCATCCTCGTGCCCAGCCCGCACCCGGTGGTGCTCCAGCCCACCGTGTACGATCCCTCGGCCACTGTGACGGCGACAGCCATTGCCGCCGCAACGGTGTCCGGGTTGTCGCGAACCACGTCATCGTCCTCGTCCTCGTCGGCTCGTGGCCGTCAGGTTTCGGCCGGACCCGTCGAGGATGACGGCCTGTCGGCCATCCAGCGCCAGATTCTCCAAGAAGAAAAGCAGGCCCAAATGAACCAAACCGAAAAGCGCCAGATGATGGCCGACGACGCCGATGCACGCACATCGGCGCTCAAAAAGGCCAAGGAGGCTGTGCTGGCCAAGCTGAGCCGCGAGTTCAACCGGCGCATCGGACGTGAGACGACACAGCTGTCGGCCGCGGCGTCGGCGGCTACCATGGCAGCAGCGGCGGCGTCGGTGTCGATGGGCATGCCCACGAACAATTACGGGATACCACAGTCGGGTGGATCCACATCCACATCCACGTCGCAAGACAACCACTACTACCACCACCACCACCACCACCACAACGCGGCTGCCACGGCAACACTGTCGCTTCTTGCCGGTCTCCGTCTCCGGGAGCGGCTGTTTGGCACCGAGTCGATGACTGCATCCGCCGCCCCGCACCTGGCGCTGCCGTCGGTGGCCATGGACCAGTACCAGCACCGCAGCATGGAGAGCAACTCGGCGGTTGTGCCGTTGATTTTCAGCCGGGCGTGAGGCGGAGCAGGGCTGCTTTGTTATGTCTACGGAAGAGAAACAATGGCGGTCTCGTAGGTGATGGCATGGTTTACTGCATTGTCAACGATTTACGCTTTTGACGGTCTTTCATGTCTGATGTCTTTATTGTCACGACTTTATGTTTTATGTATTGTGCACAACCTTCTCTTTACCACTCCTTATTTATTTATTTTTCAACTTTTTGTATTTTTTTTGTATTTTTTTTCCTTCTTTTATTTCATTTATGTTTTCTATTTTTTTTTTTAATTTTTGTTCGCTTGCTTGTGTGTGAAGTTTTATATTCTCTATTTTCAAGAAACCGCCTTGAACCATCTTTTGCCATTGTGATATTGAAAGGTGAACTATCAAATAATACCAGACAAATAATACTCGCCCCGTAATCACGGAGTACATACGCGTGGCTTTGGATGTTCTAGGTTCCAGGGCGAGACAACCGGAGAAACGACGCAACCGGTAGCATATTTAAAAGATGGCCTTCGATTCGTTGGTTCTCGCCTTGCAATGGACTTTATCCATTTATTGTCGGTCGGAAGATATATTAGCAGGACCGTTATTTCAATTTTACTAGGCCTGGGAGGGTATTGCCGCTGTCTGGCCCCGTTTTCTGTCAGCTGCTGATTTCCCTGGAGATATGCCACGCAGCCGTCTTTCTTGGCGCGGCGTGGGCTGGACTCTCCAATCGTTCCACATCGTCTCGACCCGTCTTGCTCGGAAGTCTCCAGCTGAATACGACGGACCTCCCTCTTGCTTAGCACCGCATAGTATTACAGGGTACAGCATACTTTCGCTTTTGTGCGAGGGACACAGACACGCCCAACGTCGGACATAGTAAATATAGGGCGAGCATCAATCTAAGTCTCTACAAAGAGTCGCTTGACGTTTTGAATTGGGTGTTACGCAAGACAGCATGCGTGCGAGTATCATAACGTGAAAGTCCATGCTTGCGATCAGATCCATGCACTACGTGTAGTACAGAATACAATCTACGTGATTCCGATAGGATCCGACTTGAGCACCGAGGATATTTTGGACATCGTTACGTCGTATCTTTCCCATGTCGTGTCCCAACTATTGCCTTTTCTGATGGCTTCTTTTGGCCGTCGTATGTCCCATCACCCGGCTGCCATTCACGATTCCACACCACGATGCTTCTCGTATGATTGGCGGAGCATGTCCTCCGTATTGCGACCTTGTCTTTTGTCACCCGAATTGGCCTAGGAGCACCCAGCAGGCATATTTGCATCGATCTATGCGAGGCGTTCTCTGCATCGACTGTGAGCGACGTGCGCGACTTGCATTCCTTTGTAGCTTCTTGACCGCGTGCAGAGCCTCTTTGGCCTTCACATCGCTTTTCCCTTGTATCTTTTCAGCCTGAAGTGTCCGATTCGGGTTGCTCGGAGCGCACAGCGACGAGGTGGCTGTCGACTGCTCCAATGCGGCTCAGACTCGGCTGTGGACGAGGGGACTGGCCACATTGCCATGAATTCGAGCATGTCTTTCACCGCCCAAGGCTGTTTTTGGCATGGCCCGGCCTGCCTGCCTTGAAAAGTCCTTAATTGCCCACAAAGATGGACTGAGCCTGGCCGGATTGGAGCTGCTCCCATCAAGCCGACACTCCAGACTCCAGTTGCACATCCCACCCCTGTCATATAGCGCCGCTCTCTCTCAGCCTAGTCCGTTCGATGGCCGGTCTCGACCTTTTCAGAACGACGCCACCCATTGCGCAGTAAGAAAAAAAGACACCCGCCCTCATTACCAGAGCCCTCGGCCGCCCCCATTTGAGCTGCTGCCAAGCTGTCTGGGCTGGGCCATTTGGGGGCACAGATAGAAGCAGAAGAAAAAGGAGAGCAAAAGAAACACAGTAATACGGGGGTCTCCGGAGGGAAAGAACAGCCCATTACTCGGCTCCTGCACACCCGACAGATCTGGTTTGTAGTGGGCGATCCGCAAACGTATTATGCTCACCAGGGCAAGAGCTACTGCGCGATATGAGGAGCAAAAAACAAATCGCATCGGAGGCAGGAGCTGTCTTTCTGTGACGTTGAGTCGCCATTGAACACTTTCATTTGGTGTCCATATTCCACTGCCTGGTCCCTTCCGGAATTGGACGCTTTCACTGTTGTAGATGAAAGCCATGCAAACCAGACGGAAGGTGCTCTCCGCACGTTTTTTGCTCCGTAGCGCTTGTCATGCAGCGTTGCTCCTGCTTTGTTCGTTGCATCGCACCATATTGCCCTTTCCCCTTTTAGCTCATTGTCCGCCGCCTCCCAACGATTCCATTATGCCAATATTGCTGCAAGTACGACCGTATGCGTAGACCCACTGATCATCTCCACGTATCTTATCCTGCATCGTATCTTACGCCTCGGAAAACTGGCCTTCCGCGCAGTGCACAGAGTCAAATTTTCAGGCTGTCCAGAGGGTCCCTTTCGTGCCGACAATGTCCTGCCACGCACGCCCACGACCCACCCCCTTTATTCTCCAGCGCTGTCCCACTGGTTTTGGTGTCCACTGCGTTCAATGGTGTCTCCGAACGTACCAAATACTGGTGTCCACCGTCCACGCAAAATCCACACTATTGAACGGAGTCGACTCCGGCCAGACCAACGCCCCATCGAACCTGAACCATTTCGTCGGCCGTGTCTCTTTTTCTCGTTTTGACTTAGTCCTGTCGCGCCCCGTCTCCGCTGCCGCCTCTCATGTTGACTTGACCCTTTCCCCTGTCGCTGCCACTACTGAATACTGCGGGTCCGTCGTGCTGTCTCTTCATCACTTTCCGTCTCCTCTTTCTTCCCCAAAGGCCTGGATCCCGTCGATTGTGTCCAGAGAAGGCTAGAGTGGAAAAAGGTGCGTGCCTATGTGGGTAGGCTTTGCCGGTTCTATTGCCCCAACCTCCCCCGTTGCTTCCGCCACAGGCAAAATACGCAGCCAGCGTGTTGCGAGTACAGAAGAGAGAGTGGCTTCGTGCGAAGGGCGGTAGTGTTGACCGCCAGCTGAAGGGACGGGCCAGAAAACGTGCGAACGAGGACAACAAAAAGAACGACGATGCGAAGCTGGTGAAAGTTCGACACGTTCTCAGCACTGACATCCTGCCACCGTGACGCGATTGTCGCCAGCCGCATTGGCATTTCCTTGGTCCTTTCTTGCAGGTAAGAGCTTTTTTGGACAAGGTGCTTTTCTGTGTTTTGACGTCCTTTCTTCATTGCGTTGCGTGACCTTGATTGCCTTTGTTCGAGGCCCTGCCATTCGTTGTTGTCTTGGATCGTGGCCGATCCTTGTGGTCTGGAGCTGTCTTTACTCTGCCTCTCGTACCTCCGTACCTCCTTTGCTCGTCGTTTCTCAACATCTCCACCATCGCATCGCACCATCAACGTCGTCTCTCCTCTTTCGCGGCAGGTCCTGACCCGTGGTCGCGTTGGTCGTCCTGGGCGTGATCGACACACCCCAGCATCTTTTCCTGAACACAATGAAGCGCGCGACTTAGAAACGACCATGGACCATAAACCATAAACACAAACTACGAACATCGATCCAGACAGGGCGGACGACAGGGAAGAAACGACGTCGGATGGGCGAGCAGGGAACGGCGAGAGCACTTTCGAGAACAGCGAACAGACAGCGCCAGGCCTTGGAAGAGGGGGACCAAGGGAGGTCCAAGCGACTCGCGCAGCCAAAATACCACCCAGCAACTGCGCGGATTTTGCATACAGCTTTTGTCCTTTGGCTTCATGTTTGCGGTGTCTTGTTTTGCTTCCTCTATATCTCGTTTCTTTCGACTTTTGCTTCCCGGTCCTTGGCAGAGCTGTGGTCGTTCTTCAATACTAACCCCCCTGCTTCCGTCTGCCTTGCTGCGCGTTGCGTGCCGTTGTCTCTCCACTGGAATCACCGTACTGACTTTCCATTGCCAAGCAAACAGCGTCGTGGTCTTCGGTACCCCGTTTTTTTCCCTCTCGGTCGTCTTTTGCTCTAGCTGTGTCTTTCCTTTTCTTCGTTCCAACGAGCTTGTTTTCCACCTTCGTCTTCGCCCGTTCAGCCACATTGCGATTTCTGCGACGTTGAACTCTTTTCCGTCTTTTCGACCTCTGTCGACCGCGGCCCCTTGTCGCCAATCACTGGACGATCGCCGACGGCTTCCCGCCCGTTTTGAGTGTCCTTCTCCCCACACGTGTGACCGACCACTGCCGATCTTTTTATTTTATTTGTCGGGCGCTCAAAGCATCGTCATTCCCCTCGGCTCTCTGTTTACTTTGACCGACGACCTTTTTTTTTTTTTTTTTTTTCGCCGCGCCCCGGCAGCTACACCTCTTCCCTCCGATGCCTCGACGGTAGAGTACAATCTTTTCTTCCTCCGCTCTGGATTCGAGTCTCTTTCCGACGGGCGCTCCCCCCTTTCCCTCCATATCATGCACGCAAAACGAACCCTGCCGTCGAATTGCGCGATATAGACCGGCACCATGAGGGTCGCCATCCGCGAGCAGCTTGCTGCGCTCGTCATCATCGCGGTGATGGTTGCGCTGGCCATCGTCTCCATCCCGACCTGGATCTTTGTGAACCACTTTGTCGGAGACGTTGAGTCTACCGGCCTCGCTCTGACGGCCTCGCTCAAGGCTGCGCGCATTTCCTCGGAAATCGACCTGCTCCAGACCACCTGCGAGAATGTCGCCTCGCGCATCTTGATCCAAGGCGCCTTCAGCAGCTTCTACGCCGGCAACCACTCGGAAAGCAACTGGGACCTCGCCCAGCAGGATATGCAGAGCGCCCTCGGCGCTGGTGGCTTCACCACGCTCTTCCAGTCCCGGCTCTACTCGCGCAACACGAGCGGCCGCGCCACGGGGCTCCTCAATGTCACCGGCAACGGCATCGGCTCCATCGAACTGCCCTACGAGAACGGCAATGGTTCGCGCGTCTATCTCGGCGACCCAGACCTCGGCTACCCGCCAACGCTCTACCCCAACATCACCTACAACGACACCGGTATGCCCAGCAGCATTGACAACACCACCAACGCCTTCACCGCCACGGCGTTCCCCGACGTCAAACTCACAAACAACGGCGGGCTGCTCCTCGGGCCTCTCATCATCAACTCGTCCTTTGCGCTCGTCTCGCTCACTGTACCCATACGGCAGAACAGCAATACGTTCCTTCTCGGCTACATGACCGTCGTCGCGTCGGCCACAAGTCTCATCGATACACAGACAACACCAGAAGGGTTGGGCCAATCGGGCGTCGTCCTCATTGTTGGTCCCAACACCCCGTGGAACCGCTTCAACCTCACCGACCCGGCGAGCAACAACACGTACGTCCCCGAAGACCGCGACGATTTCGGCGAGAACGAAGTCCACTTCATCCTGCCGCCCATCGCCTCCGCATCCGGCGCCGATCGGCACAACAACTACGACTTCAAGTCCGGCAGCTATACAGACACCTTCAAAATGAGCAAATACCCATCGGTGCTCGACGCCTTTGCCGAGCAGACAAACACCGTCAACAACGCCACAGCCACCTTGTCGACCACCAACGAGCAGGGCTACGACGTCGCCGTGGGATACGCGCGACCGCAGTCGACGCTGGTGACGTGGGCCGTGCTGGTGGAGCAGGCGCACTCGGAAGCCTATGCGCCCGTCGTCACCCTGCGCAAGATCCTCCTCGGCACCGTCTTTGGCACCGCCGGGTTTGTCATACTGGTCGTCTTCCCATGCGCCCACTTGAGCGTCAAGCCGATTCGCGAGCTCAAGGATGCCACCGAAAAGTCCATTGCGCCACCCGGCTACGCCGACGACGACGAGCTGCCCAGCTCCGGCACGCGGTCGTCTCGCTCGCGCATCTCAGACCACGCCTGGTTTGTGCGTCTGCGTACCATGCTGGGCTTGCATCGCGTCAAAACGCCGCATCCTTCCGACGGCAGAGAAGGCGGCAGTGGCCATGCCATCTTCAAGATCCCCGGCCACGTCCCTGAGCGGAAGCACATCATCACGGACGAACTTACCGAGCTGACCACCACGTTCAACGCCATGACCGACGAGCTGTACAAGCAGTACGAATCGCTGGACGAAAAGGTGGCTCTGCGGACGCGCGAGCTGGAGATTAGCAAAAAGGCCGCCGAGGCTGCCAACGAGAGTAAGACTCTCTTTATTGCCAACATCTCACACGAGCTCAAGACGCCCTTGAACGGCATCATGGGCATGTGCGCCGTCTGCATGGAGGAGGACGACATTGTCCGCATCAAGCAGTCGCTCAAGACCCTCTACAAGTCGGGTGACCTGCTGCTTCATTTGCTCGAGGACCTGTTGAGTTTCTCCAAGAACCAGATCGGCCACCAGGTCAGCCTCGAGGAGCGCGAGTTCCGCCTCGGCGACATTCGCTCGCAAGTCTTGTCCATCTTTGACAAGCAAGTGCGCGAGGGCCGCATCACCTTTAATGTCAGCTACATTGGCTCCACCGACCCATTGGATCAGCAGGGCACAGTCCCTCTTCCTCCTGCCGGAGCAGCAGCAGCAGCAGCAGCAGCAGACTTGGGCGCCGTCGTCGTCGCCGACAACGGCCTCACCAACCTCCCCAGCGTAGCCGCCTCCGAGCGGACCAGCTTCGACCGCCGCTTGCCCGCCCTGGGCCCGGCCGGCGTTGGGCGCTTAAAAGACATGTGCCTCTGGGGCGACCAGCAGCGCATCCTGCAGGTTATTATCAACCTTGTCAGCAACAGCATCAAGTTCACGCCCGCCTCGGGCGCCGTCGACCTGCGCATTCGCTGTGTCGGCGAGGCCGAGCATTTCGAGGAAAGCCGCTCCTCGTCCTTCTCCAAGTCGGGATCCCACCGGGGCGGCCGCTCACGACACCGTATCGGCTCGTCGTCCACACACTCACAAAGCTCCAAGAATGGTGCCAACGGCGGCAGCGGCTCCATCTCGACGACCACCGGCACAACCCTCTACAAGGGCACAGCATCTGGCACCGCCATTGCCATCAACCCGATCGGTCCCAAGTCGACGACGACCGGACAGTACCGCATTCGCGAACGCTCACCCACGCCCCCGCCGCCGGGCTCCAAGACGTTTATTTTCGAGTTTGAGGTCCAAGACACCGGTCCGGGCATTCCCCAGCACATGCAAGAAAAGGTCTTTGAGCCGTTTGTGCAGGGCGACCTGGGCCTGAGCAAGAAGTTTGGAGGCACCGGTCTCGGTCTGAGCATCTGCCAGCAGCTGGCTACGCTGATGGGCGGCACCGTGACACTCAAGAGCACGCCTGGCATCGGGACGATCTTTACCATGCGGATTCCGCTCAAATACGTCAAGGACAGGTACGTTCCCTTTTGGTCTTGTTTACGTCATGTGTCATTAGAGTGAAGTGACCACTAACCACAGTATGCAGAGCGTCAAGCACAGCATCAAGTAGCTTAAAGTCCCGGCCACCGAGTGTCAGCTCGGCCGATGGCGGCGACAACCGTCGCAATTCGTTCCCGAAGCAGGCGGTCGACCCCAGCGCCAAGGCAAAACAGCCGCCGGTTCTCGACAAGCAGGCACGTTTGGTTGGTTTGAGTCAGCCGTTCTTCGTCGCCAACCCACCTCATACTGCCGCTGCCACCGAGCAAAGCAAGGCCGACCAGCTGGCCGCGCTGGACCGGGCCGTGGCCAACAAGGCAGACAGCCAGGCGCGGGTCCGCGTCCTGGTGGCCGACGACAACTCCACCAACATTGAAGTCGTCAGCCGCATGCTGAAGCTCGAGGACATTTACGACGTCACCATTGCCAAGGACGGCCAGGAAGCCTATGATTTGGTCAAGGCCAACATGGAAAAGAACCAGCGCTTCGATGTGATTTTCATGGACGTTCAGATGCCCAACCTCGACGGCCTGCAGTCCACGCGCCTGATCCGCAAAATGGGCTACTCGGCGCCCATTGTCGCCCTCACCGCCTTCTCTGAAGAGAGCAACGTCAAGGAGTGCATGGAGTCCGGCATGGACGAGTTTTTGAGCAAGCCCATCCGGCGGCCCGCCCTCAAGCAGGTCCTGCAAAAGTTTGCCACGATCCCCGAAGAGCCCGAGCCGACGTCCTCGACGCGGCGCACCACGCCCACCCGGACGACACAGACGACCCAGACGACGCACGCCGTCGACGTTCCCAATAATGCACCCAAAAAGGCGCCCAATCCAGCGCATCTCGACAAGGAGGGCGAGACGCTGAATGAAAAGGCTGACCTTCCCGCACACCAACCCCAACCCCAACCCCAACCCCCCGACCTCTCCAACTCTGCGCCGACCGTGGCAAACGGCGTGAGCACGACGATTGCGACGCCGCCCGAGACGCCTCTCGAATTTGACCGCAGCCTCGGGAAGCCGCCAATAGAGAAGGCTTGAGCTAAGAGTCTCTATGCACGGCCTCTGTTCTGCCTACATGGTTGATGAAGGCACTGCTGGTTTTATTTTATTTTATTTTATTTTTATTTTTCATTTTCGTTTATCTAATACCCTATTTGTCGTCGTGTTCTCGCATCATAATCCAGTTTTTGTTTTTCTCTTTGTTTGGAGCAGAACTCGCATGTTGTCTCCAGAGACGGGCCGGTTCACCTGTCCACCTGTCCACCTGCCCACCATTTCATATTTCGGGACGTTCTAGGGAAAGAATACGGTAGAAAGCAACGCGGTGGAAGCTCGGGTGAAGCGAGAGACCAGTGAGGCGTCAAATGACGCTCAAATGGGTCTACAAAATAAACCTCATCGGATCGGATTATGGGGACATTCTTTTTCATTTGCCACAAAAGGCGTATATGGCGTACATGTTTTATTTTTTGTTCTGAAAGCGAGCCTCGGTCAGGCATACTATGGATCGACTGCAGCCACTTTGTTATTTTTTATTTTATCAATTTACTACATTACTATATTGTTGTGTCAACCATGCAAGGGTGTAGACCGGGGCTCTATTGAATGATGATTTCACCTTTGTCCCTCTTTGCCTTTCACTTTCACGCCGTGATAGCCGTAGTGATATCAGTATGCCGTGTTCCGTATTCCATTGGGTTTCATACTCTCGCTCGCCGAGTGCGACTTCAATTTCTCCACACCCTGCCTTCCACCCATCTCTCAAGAAACTGTCCGTGAGCGAAGAGTCACCGCCATGGGGTGGCACACACAGTCCTCCAATGGGTTCGTGCATGAGTAGCAAAAGACCGTGCCGCAGAAGCACTGCGCCTGCCGGCAACCGCTGCCCGCGCAGTCGACCATAGCACTGCACTGGGGGCTGCTCGCGTTAGGCCAGGCTCCTCTGACAATTCTCCTGGCAGCTTGGACCTAGGACGTAGGGAGAGACGTACCACTTTCGATAGCCTTTCTCTTGGATGACACGCTCGACCCCCTTGTCCCAGTGGACGTTGGGCCGCGTGCACGGCACCGGTGGGCCACCCGTGTTTCGTTTCCTTTTCGTTTTCGTTGCCGGCGCCCGCGCGGTCATCGGCTCGGTGGGCTGCATCGTCGGCGCGTCCTTTGCACTGCGTGCAGACGGGCATGTCGCACCGCACACAGCGTGTTCGGTCTGTGCGGGCCGTTTGGCGGCCCTGTCCCCCGGCCTTGCCGTGCGTCTTTCTGTCGCCCTTGTCGCCCGCGTCGCCCTTGTCGTGTTCACGGCCCCCATGCAGGCACGGCAGCATCGGCAGGTACGCCGAGCACGTCGGCTCCGGACAGTACAGCGGATCGGCACAGAACCACTCGTCGCACCGCAGGTACAGCTGGTGCGTCTGCTCGGCCGACAGAAACAGGACGGTGGACGCGTTGATGAGCGGCACGTCGCCGCACGCGCACGTCAGCGGGTGCCGCGCGACGTACTGGATGCCGGCCCGCAGGCACCGGCACAGGCACAGGCAGCAGACGCTCGCGCCGCAGGCGTGGCAGTCGAACGCCGAGGGGCGCGCATAGTAGTCGCCGCGCACGACGGACGTAAAGGGCGCGCCGTGGGGGACGCGGACGCCGTTGACGGTGAGGCGGCAGACGAGGGCCTGGACGTCCTGGCGGGTGCGGAGGCTGGCGGCACTGCCGGCGACGCACGGTTCCAGGCAGACGAAGCAGGTGGACGGAGGAGAGGGGGCCGTGGCGACGGTGCTGGAAGAGGTGGCGGAGGCAGCAGACGCGGCGGTGGTGACGTCTCGAAGGGACCGGGCAGACGGGCTCGCGGCGAGCTGGATGGGGCGTGTATCGACTTTACTCATCTTGTAGTTGGTTGGGACTCCAAACGAGGACAAGGGAAAGAAGACGAAGAGTGATTGGCATTCGAACTAGTCACCAAATACAGAAAAGAAAGACCAGACGGTACAGTTGAGGAGTCGCCTGGTATGGAGAGTGGATGATACGTAGTGATGATGCTGCGAAATGGGGAGATAAACAGAGGCACACAGTACAATAAGCAGAAGGAAGAGTCAGCTGCTCCTTAGAAATGGCCGGTGAGCAGTCAAACCTGCCGCAGCGTAGTAGTGTGCCGTTGGCATCGTCAATATTCATCTGCAAGGAAAGAGCTACTATCTTCTTTCCTTTTCTTCTTTTGTTGGTATCAATAAACAGGGGGCGAACACCCTGTCCGAGAATGGAAGGCGCGGTCTATATGTATGCTCATGCCTCCTTCCCGGGCTTACTTGTTCAGTGTGAGCAGCCCTTCAATGTATTTCTTCGTGTCGACGCCGATGCCATGGGCCAGCCTACTGGCACCATCTGCCCATCCAGCGCCACGATCAGCTGCGGCGGCAGCCTCTTCCGCAGCAGCAGCGTCAACCTTGCCCTGGCCGGCACCGGCCGTCGACGATGATCGCCCGCCGGCAGCACCACCGCCGGTCCCGCCGAACCCGAGGTAGGTCGATGCGCTGAAGGCCCGCATCGCCGACGAGGCACGGTTGCTCATGCCAAGCCCGAAGCCCAAGCCCAGCCCGCCGCCGCCGCCGCCGCCGCCGCCGCTGCCCAGGCCCTCTCTGGCTGCACCTCCACTGCCGCTGCCACCGCCAAGGTTGTCGGCATGGTCGCTGGCTTTACGGATCAGGATAATCTCTTTGCGGACTGTGTAGGTCCCCACGGCCGCCGATGCTGCTGCTGCCGCCGCCCGCCCTGTGGCGGTATCGTCGCTGTCGCAATCGCTCGGTGCTCGCTGGTAGCTGTCATCGTCGTCCTCGCCGTCCTCGCCGTCCTCGCCGTCCTCGCCGTCCTCGGCTTCCTCAAAGAGGGTGGACCCATACTTGCTTTGCGTGGGCGCGCCGTTCTTGGTGGTGCCCATGGCCGACCGGTCGACGAGCCGGTTCCACACGATCCACCACCCACGACTCGTCTTGCACATGCGCGCCAGCTCGGCGCCGTTGCTGCGTGTGGCGGCGTACAGGTTCAAAATCTGCATGTGCGTGTTGAGCGCCTCGACGCGGGACAACGGAGGCGTACCAGACGGGCCCAGTCCTAGTCCTAGTCCCAGCTGTTGCTGCTGCTGCTTGGCCTTCTTGGTGCGTTTGCCATGGTTCCCGTTTTTGCCGGCGGCGTTCTCCGCTGCCATCAGTTTGAGCATGACATGCGGGTCCGGGATGTTGGGCAGCGTCGAGTGGATCGTGAGCATGCCCGGGTCCCAAATCAGATCGTAGATGGCACCAGACGCCGAGGCGGACGAGCTCGACGACGGCGAGGAAGCCACAGCGGCATTGAGCATGGCCGTCGCGCCGGTCATGCCGGACTTGTTGGGGCGGTAGGCCGTGGACCTGAGCAGGGGCTTGTGCAGGACGGACAGCTGGCGGTCGATGAGCGCCTGGATCTCCTTTTCGCTCATGCGAGGCGGGTCTGTTGTGTCTGCACTCTCTGCGTGGCCCTGGTCAAAAAGAAACGTGTATAAGAACGGCCGCTGGGCGTACACCACCACACGCAACTTGTTTCCGGCCTGGGATGTGTGGGGCGTGTCTGCCGCCTTTCCCTTGGTTTCGCTGCTCTCGTCTTGCCTCTCTTGCAGAGCCTCTTGTGATGACGAGGCAGGCCGGCTCGTGTCGTTGTTTGCCGCTGCCATGTCGACCACGATCATTCTTGGTGGTGGCTTGGGCGTCGTCCTTGTCGATTCTTTTGGCTTTGCGGCTTCATCCGACTCTGCCACTGACGAAACGCTGTCGTCTATTGACGCAGACTTCTCTACGTCCGCCTCCGTAACCTCATCGACGAGGGGAATCAGGAAGCGGCCTGCTCGGCTGGTGTTATGGAACCGAGTCCGCTTGCGGCCGTCGTCTTCTTTTGCGGCCGTCGAAGAGCTAGCAGGAGGCGTGTCAGATGCGGCATCACCAGAGCTGCCGCCGAGGCTCCAGTAGGTGCCGTATCCAAGCTTCATAATGGACATGTACTTGTCCATACTGCCACTGTTGCCGCCCTCTGAGAGCGTTTTCGACGAAGGCGTGCCCTTGGATGGTGCGTCTTTGCCCGTCTGGGGCGCTGGGATCGGCTGTGCCTGAGCCGGTGACGGTGATTTTGCTCCCCGCGCCGTTATCTGGGTCACGGGTGCTGGTGGGAAAAGTGACGGTGGTGGCATCATGGCTGGCTGTGGTTGTTCTTGTTGTGCTGGTACCTCCTTCTTCTCTTTCGCTTGCTGTTGGTGCTGCTCAGAGATGCTCCCCATAGTCGGCGCCCCTTTCTGGCGATGCCTTGCCTGGCGTGATGGTGCCGACGGATTGTCTGCAATCCCATAGGCATCCGGGCCCCAGCTGTACACATCTTCCATCCAGTATGTCAAGCTGCGCAGGGACGGCCGAGTCAGGGCGCCAACGCCGAGGAAAATAGCGCCGTCTTCAGAGCCCAGCCCGCTGCCCGCGCCTAGCCAGACCGAGTCCTCGTCGTTGCCAGTTTCTTTGTCGTCATGATCGTCGATGATAGCCCCCACGTCCCGTTCGTCGGCATCCTCGGACCCCTTGGGCGCATCGCCATAGCGGCACACGACCAGATCGACGAGCCCGTCTGTGCTCTCCACCAGACCCTCGAGCACCTCGCGCTCGCCGCTCCCGCGCTCCTCCTCGCCCACGCCAATGCCCAGCTCTCCACACGCCGCCAGCCGCATGCCGGGAAAAACGTCCCGCACCGGGTTGCCATGCAGCAGGACGGACCACGACGACAGGAAAATGTCCCAGTAGCGCGCCAGCAGCACTGTGAAGCGTGATCGTGGCGTCACGCGCCGGAAGAGGGCGTCCAGGCTCACGTCGTGGTGCAGCAGAAATACAGCGTGGGCGCGCAGCAGGTCTTGCAGCAGCAGCGCGGCCGGCTTGACCTCGCGCGCCGAGTACTCCTCCTTGTCGTCGCCGGCACCAGGCAGCCGCGTCAGGTCGACCGACGCCAGTAGCCACCACCCCGGTTCCAGCTCGTGCAGCACGACGCGTGTCTTGTCCGTCTCGATGGTGTCGACGGCCTGGTCGCCGGCAAAGCTGCGCCCAAAGGCGACCATGCCCTGCGCCAGGCCGATCTGGCGGAGGCGCTCGTTGCGCTCGGCAGGGGCGAGGTGGCCGGTCGGTTTGGCGGCGGATGCCGAGCTGCGGCGCCGGCGGGCTGTTGTCGCCGGCGCATCCGTTGCCACGGATGTCTGTGCAGACGCCGAGACGGTCGCGCCGCCGTAGTAGACAATCTGGTCCTCGATGGTCTCGTCCGTGGTGCCGAGGCTGGGATTGTAGATGGCGAGGAAGCCGAGCTGGGCAGGGACGACGCCGCCGGCAGTGCCGCTCCCTGAAGCGCCGGCAGCACCTGCACCACCCAGGCCCGCCGTGGCTGTTGCCTTGTCGGCCGACGACATTGTAGTGTCGTCTTCTACGTCGTCCTCCCCCTCACTGGACGCCGAACCCTTTTGTCGACCGGCTACTGGTGATCACGGGCTCGATGCGATCAAATGCGGGGGGTGAAAAATCGGGCTGTGTCGGTTCGTTATTCGTATCGGTTGAAGCAGTCGCTTCGTGAAAAGTCGGGCCGTCACATTCCCATGTTTGTGGAATGGAAGTTTATGGGAAGAAAGCAACACTGGTCAGTGAAGCCCCTCGCGTGTCGTTTGTTTGGTGGTTGGAGTGCGGCAGCTTCCTCTAACGTCACCGGCGCGAAATGCGCTAAAACAGGCAGCTCCAGACCGACTACAGTTGTGATTATGTCATCATTTCATTTCATTTTTTTTTTTTACAGAATCTTTCAAGGCATCAGTCTCATATTTCCTAAATAATACGACGAAGCGGTAAGAGTACTAGAATACAGAAGCTGAAGAAGAAAAAGAAGAAGGACCCATGAACAGTAAAGCATGTCGTTAGACGAGGTAAAATAAAAAGATATAAAGACAAAACCCAATCAGTCGTGACCCTCTCACAATGTACGCCGCCCTAACCACGGAAAACGATGAATAAAAAGCCCGCAAAAAATACAACCCATGTAGCAAGCAACCGACCCATAAAACAAAATGCAAATGCTGGACAGGAAACAGGAAAACAAGGAAAAGGAAGACCAAAAAGAAAAAAAGAAAAAAAACAGCAGCCTCCCCCATCACTCCATGTCCATCCGGCCGGCAATCTCCTCGCTCATGGCCCGGCCAGAGTGTTTCCGCGCTTGGCTGTCGTTACTACTGCTCCGGTTCTTCTTGGAGCTCTCACCCTCCTCCTCTTCCTCCTCCTCGTCTTCCTCTTCTTCGTCCTCCTCCATATCGCTGTCCAGTATACTAATGTCGTCGTCGTCGTCCGCAAACCCGCCATCACCGCCGATTCGGCTTTGGCCGTAGTCGTCCATGTCGCTGTCGTCGTCCGGCCGCCACAGCAGCACCTCGTCCATGTCGTCGTCGTCGTCTTCGACCACATCGCCCGGCGGGGACGAGACGAGCCGGTCGGCGTACTGGTCGCCCAGCCAGTAGCGCGCACGCTTGTTGGCGCCGCTGGCGTCGGCCGACGCCGCCGACGCAGCCGACACAGCCGAGTTCTGGAGCGAGAGGCTCGGCCGTTTGGAGGCCGACGTCGAAAACGCGCCAGCGCCGCCCGATGGTCCCTGGTCGGCGGCGCTGCTCGACAGCCGGCTGCTGCGGCTGCCGCGCCGGTGGGCCCACCGTGCGCGTGCGCCGGCAATGGCAATGGACGAGTGGTGGTGCTGGTGCGACAGGCGGCGCTGGGGGTGGCGCGGCAGCAGCAGGGGGCTGTGTGACAGGAGCGGCACGCCGCGGACGTACATGTAGGCGACGCGCTTCAGGGCTTTGCTGAAGAAGAAGTAGTGCATGGTCCAGATGGCGCCGTCCTCCTCGTCAAAGGGGTTGTTGTCCGGCTGGTACGAAAAGACGGTGCAGTCCTGGAGGTGCATCTCCTTGTTGATGAGCGCCCACATCTGGGGGCCCCAGAGCGGGGACGCGGACGCCGCGGCCGCCGAGGGCATCGACCCCGCCGACGCGCCGCCCATGGACGAGCCCAGCCCGCTGTCCAGCACCAGCGAGCTGGGCCGCACGTTGCTCAGCGTGCTGTCAATCAGGCTCATGACTTTTCGCAGGTTGCGCTCGCGGCGGAAGTCGGCCGGCCGCAGGACATGAGAGAAGTCGTAGTCAGGGTGGGAGGCGTTGAGGGTGGCGATGAGGTAGGCGAACGTGCGGCGGCTCGAGATCTCGGCGAGGTTGCCAAAGGGACTGGACCGCGACAGCATCTGGCTGGCGGCCATTTCCTCGCGGTGCGGCGGGCTCAGGCTGGCGCCGAGTTTGAGGAGGGCGGCATGTTGCGACTCGAGGGACTTGTCAATGTCTTTGTAGAGTTTCTTGTCGGAGCCGGCGGCTTTTGTGGTGTAGAGATCGCAGCCGCCGGTGACATGGCAGTCGGGCGTGTCAAAGTTGAGCGCGCTGGTGACAATGTCGAAATCGCGAAGCGGTATGAACTAGAGAGAGAGCGCGCGGGGGGGAGCGCGGGGATTAGCCGTCGTGAACCGGAGCAGGGGACGTCGCAACGATGCAACTACGTCATTGACGCCAAAGAGAGCCAGAGCCCGCCAGGTAACCGATAATGGAGGACAAACCTTCATCGTGGTGGGTAGTGCGTGGGTCGGTCTGTAGCGAAGATGGGCCGGTTTGTAGGAGTTGGGATGAGGGCGAAAGGCCGATCGTCGAGACGTTGCAAACGATGCCTGCGCAGGCAGTCGGTTGTGACGGCGCAGGTCTTTGGACAATTGCGCTGTTTCTCGTAATCTCTGGTCTGCTGGGCAGTCTGGTTCTGGATTGCGTGTGAATCTTGAGACCGCCCGTGTGTGATTGGCGATCCGATGACGTGCGTTTGGCGCTGTGTGGAAATGAAAGAGAGGGTCTCTCCACCTCTGCGGCGAGTAGGGAGAGAGTGGTGGAGAGTGGAACAGCCGAGACGGAGGGATGCGACTGGCAATGGCGACGTGAACGACGTCGATGTCGCGTAGTGTTGCAAGTAGGGAGCGTTGGAAGAAAAGACGAAAAAAGGAGAGAGAGGCGCGTAAGACACAAAAAGCGAAGAGACGGGTCGATTTGCGAAAGAAGGAGCGAGTCGGAATTATAGGACGCTCGTGGCTTCCCCGGCAAGAGACAGGAGACACAAAGCGAACCCGGCTTTCCCTGTTTATCGTGTCGTTCCGGGAAGGCGCTACTCGTGGTTGGCGGGCTTTGTGAGGCGCGACGTGGGGAGCGGTAGCGCAGGTCTGGCAGTCTGGGTTTTGAACGAGAGGCACGTTCACGTGGAGGTGTGTGGAGGCGTCGTTTGCTGGAATTCGTCTCTGGCGCAAAGAGGAGTGAGGTAATACTGTACCTCTGACAAGGCGACCGGTGGAAGTGTGATGTGTGACTTGCAGTGAAAGGAGTGAGGGGATTCCAGCTCCGAGAAAGGAAGGAATGTGTTGACGAGGCGAATGGGGAAGTGAGCGACTTGAACGAATGCGACAACGTGGAAGGCGCGATGGGTATGTGGCGTTAGGGACGGTCGATGTGAAGCGGGAAAGGAAGCAAGAACGCTTGTCGGACAGTAGAGAGCCCCAACGTGTAGAATCACGAATATGAGTAGGACTAGGCAAAGGAGAGGCATTACATCAGACGACGCCTTGACACAGTCAGACAGTGTGCATGAGCTGCTGTCTCCGGATGCTGAGTCGTGCCTGCGAACTGTGCTTGGCGGATGGTCACCACCTGACCGATGGAGAGAACAAAGCCAACGAGCAAGTACCTGGAGGTATATGATACATATATTCTACACTTAGAGATGTAGTTATAGCATGTATCTTTGCGACAGAGATACATCACACCAACGACTGCCTAACTATTTTACCCACAGTGCGTAGCCTGCCAATCACAGCACACAGCTCGCTGTAGATAACGAATGGGATAGCGTCAACTAACCACGAGCGTTAGCATCAAGACGACGCGGTCTCGGTGGCATAGAGCCAGTGACTTGGGGAGGCTTGGTCCCGAACGCGCCCGAGGTGGTTTTGGTGTGGAAGATCAGTCTGCATACTTTGCCGTGCTTCGCGTGTCAAGAGGGGCTAGATTCCAAGACGCAATGCAATGTGCAGTTGCTGGAAGCGCTTGGTGATGTTCAACTTTCTTTTGGTTTGGGTCATATCAACAGCCGCGTTTGGCCTTGGCTGGCATATTTGCTACTCTGTATCAGCCTTGCAGCAGCCTTTGTCTTCCTGTCAACTTCCATGTGTTGTCTTTCGACGTCATAAGATGGGTTCTGAGGCATGCGGGGCTGCTGCTGCTTCGACTTCCAGGGCCGCCTGGACAAGAAATGAAATACGGATTCGCTAACGAGCCAAACAAAAGATACAAAAATGTTGCAAAGCCATAAAGCAAAAAACCCAGTGCACCTTCATATGCCGTGCTCATGTACGAGCAGTGCCATCCTTTTAACGCCATGTTTTCTTCAGTTCTCGTTGCTTCTTGTCGATCCAAGTCGGCCGTTGTGTCAATGTGTATGGTATCGATGCGGTGCGATCCCTGGACGGGTATGTTCTGCGGTTGTTGCGGGATAAAGTGTCCGTGTCCGACGTCGTATTCGGTCTTTCTAGCCTCGTCTGTCTCGACTTCTGTCTTGTGTCTTCTCGATATGTGCCGCATGTCTGCACGGCTCGGCTTGCTCATAGGTATCCGGCGGCCTTAAGCACCCTTTGGACTTCCTCAACCTCCTGCGAACACACCCGGCCCGAAAGCGGCCATTGTTAGTCACGGTGTAGGGGGGGCAGAAGAAGATGTTTGAGAGCATGTGGGTTGGAAGAGGGAACGACAGATCAGAAGCAGACGGCATGGGGGCGAGCCACAGTGTAACTGTGCAATGGCTGACAAGAGCAGCAACAATCGTTCCGTCTAGGAACACCATGTGTCTCTGCGTCTACATGATCTTGGTGACTTCTTCCTCGACCTGAAAGCATTGAAAAGGGTACGGGTCAGCTGGAACTGGTGTGGAGACGAGGGTCAAGGGGGGGGCCAGAGCGAGTGGCGCGCGTTGGGAGAGCAAGCAGGAGGGCAAACCAGGGAAACACATAAAACAAAACACGGCACACAAAGGGACATGCATCGTACCTCCATATCTTCAAGCGAGTCTTGCTGCCCGATACACCGCAAGACGTTCTTTTTGCTGCTCTCCTGCAGCTCGCCGGCGAGCAACAGCTCGTCCAGAATGTAGTAGGCCTTGGTGAAGGAGAAAATAATGTCGAGCTCGCACACGTTGCCGTAGTACTTGTCCATCTGCTCGACGTAGCGATGGATGATCTCAAGAGTGATCAGCTCGTTGTCGTCGGAGGAGCAGCCGGCGATGAAGAAGAGGGAGGCGTAGCGGCGGTATACGATTTTCGTGTCTGTCTGCTGTTAGCACCGGGAGACGTCACCACTCGAGGGAGCCGGGAGAACGCACTCTTGTACTCCAAAAAGTTGCACATGCGTGTGCGACGGGCGAGGACGAGCTGGGTGACGTCCTTGACGATCTTGGCCTTCTCTTTGGGCGAGAGGGTGGTGAACCACTTGGCCAGGCGCTGGGTGCTGTTAGCAGAGGCAAGAGGGCACGACGAAGGCGCCTGACAGCGTCAGAGGTCCATGGAGGCCGGCTTACCACTTTGCCCTGCCGTGAGAGCAGGATGAGGTAGCTACACGGGTGAGGCGGTCAGCAAGGTTGGCGATCCACGCGAGCAGGTAGCTAGGCACCAAATAAAGGGGGGAATTTCGAGCCCTTACTTGATTGCCATGGAGAAGGCAGGGAAGGTCGGTGTAGTCGGACGGATGAAATGGAGGGACGCAGATTCGGGGATGCGGTCGGGGTTGTGGAATCGTCGGGACGGCGACGCGCGGGTTCGGGATGGCGATGTAGCGGTGTCGCGCGATGCGTGGGTAAAGGAGGTGTCGTCAGGGGACAGATATTTTCGAGGCATGGCACCTTTCGGGGCAGCGGGGCCAGTTCCAGAAGCTCGACCAGTCAGCGAACAAGGCACCCGCCAATAGGAAGCAGAAGTGGGGTGGACTGGTGCTGGCATGTGGCACGCCTTGCGCTTTCCCTTCCAGGGCTGTATTGCAAATTTCTAGCGAGGGTGTCGTTCTCTGGAGCGTGGTGGCACAGCGGGGTTACAGCACGTAAAGGGAGGGGCAAACTGCCTAAAGAGGAAGAACGGATGACAACACCCAAAGCCTCGTGGGGGCGACCCTCGAACATCGCTTTACGTCGTCAACGATATGACTTGCACAAATGTCGTATGTATGTTTCTTACTCTGGAGATGGCCTCTACAGTCATTTACAACGAAGTCACTGGTGGTCGGTAACGAGGGTGTTGTCGTCTAGCACCCCGGAATGTGCTTTATACGGCCCGTGCAGCGTAAACTTAAACTGTCCACCAAAGCATCGCAGAGGCAGAATCACAGGCACTGGCAACTACGGCTACGCAATAACCGCTGATGCCGCACTTTCCTGATTCGGCCAGCTGCCCGCAGCCAGCAACCCCCAATCAGTCCGCGTGGGATGCATCCAAGGCAGGAAGGCGGCCGAGCGTGAAGCGTGGGAGGAAGGAGCGAAACGAAGGCCATCGTACAGGGGACAAGAATGACAAAATAGACAAGGGCATAGGGAACGCCGACCACTGTATCAGTATTGATTACTATATAAGCCGATGGGCAACCGACGATGCAAGACATCTCGAAGGCAGCCTTCCACATTCATCGCTCTCCATCTCCGCATTTGCCCTCGCATTCGTATTCTTCCTTCCCTACTGTCTGTTTCACGAATACTGGTCGTTCGGTGTCGTCCCGTTCCTCCGAACAAGGGCACTTTGTCGGGGCAGTCGGACAGAATTGTTCTCGCTACCGGCTCCATGACTCGCAGGCGGTTCGGCCATTACTAATTTGCACTCGTGTATCGCTTGTTTGTGCCCGCCGGGCGCTATTTTCCCCCTCTGGTTTGCCTTTCAGTCTTTTTTTACTCCTCTCGCCATGAATCCATGCCACATGCGGCTTTAGACTCTCGTCCTGTCCCCCGACTCCGATCACTAGTGTGCTGGACTTGGGTGGCTTCCGCTTCCTGATAAATTTTCAGTGTGCTTTTTTCGTCGGCCCTCGCCCGTTCCATTGGTGTGCTTCCTATGCAAAGGCAAACCATTTGATTTGCCGACATATCTCCTCTGTGACGACGAAGACTTTGACAGGACTCCGTTGCGGAACGACTAGTTCGCTCTTTCCGTTCTCTGTTTTTTTTTTCTTCTTTTTTTCGTTTCTTCTTTCTCCATCTTGTTCGCTGCTGCTTCTTTCCTTCCCATAATATTTTGGATGGTTCCCCAATTGTTCTTTCCTATTTTCTCACCTGCGCGCCCACGGAAGGAGCCGGTCATCTTACTCTTGCACGCCTTCCCAGTTCCAACCCGGCCATCTGGAAACTCTACGCAACCCCCACCGAACGCTACGAAACCCTGCGATTTTCCCCGAAGCACCGATCACGGCTCACGGCCAGGACCCTCGCGGCCCTCTTGCGCCGGCACCATGACGAAGCTCATTCTTTCGACGAGGTGAGTTGTTGTTTGTTCGTTCTTGCGTTTTCTGGTCGTGTTTTTCGTCGTCTTGTCTCTCGTCTCTCGTCGTCTCGGCGTATTGTTGCATCTGTCAGATGAGACAGGCCCTAGACAGTGCACCTCGGTTCCATCCACATACTCCTCGCATAAGTCCGTGCTGCATGGACGTGCAGGTTTTTTGTCGTCTTGCCTCTTTCGGCTTTTATGGTGGTGCGTGGGGCTAATGATTTGAAATACAGCAACATCGTCTCTGGCGGCCCATCGATTGTTCGCACGCCGGGCGCGTTCCGGTCCAACCTTGAGTTGACCAGTTCCCTGCGCAGCAATTTCCAGACTGCGCAGCAGGAGAGCCGAGAGGAGGCGGCGTACAATGCCCGCAACGGTGGTCTGGCGGACGCCGCAACCGGCACGAATGGCATAAACGGCCATGCGATATGGAGTGCAACAGCCTCGGCAGGACATGCAAAGGGCCATGCAAACGGCGACGTAACCGGCAACGCAAACGGAACAGCACAAACGAATGGAGTCCATGTCAACGGCGTCAACGGCGTCCATGGCGTCAACGGCGTGAGCAGCACACATGGACACGGCTGCGGCCAGCGGCGCCCGCCACTGGCCGCCTGGACACAGCGCGAGGACACCACGCTGTACATCCCGCGCATCGACTACCCACCCGCCGGCGAGTCGGCCACCACGCTCACAACAACGGCGGACGCCGAGGGCAGCAGCATCACGAGCGGCGGCAGCACGGGCAGCAGCAGCGGTGGCCTCCAGGAAGAGGCGGCGCAGTACAACACCACCGTCAAGCTGTTCTTCCTGCCTGGCGCGGCCTCGGTCGACGTCACCTCCCGCGCGCAGTATGTCGACGAGGCCCTGGCGCTCGTGTTCCGCGAGCTCGGCGTCGCCAGCGTCGACCTGCTGATCTTGTCGTTCCCCGGCATGTCCTTTGAGGGCGACTGCGAGTGGGCGGCCGACAAGATCAACGCCACCCAGGGCGACGACGACGCCGAAGCCGCCACATGGGCCGCCTCGGCCGAGACGCTGTTCAAGGCCGGCAAAGTGCGCCGGCTGGGCGTGGCCGAGTTTGGCAGCACGAAGCTCGAGCGGTTTGTCGCCCGTGTGGGCGTGCCGCCGTCGGTCGACCAGATCAACGTCCACAACTGCTGCAACGTGCCGCCGCCGCTGGCGGCGCTGGCCAAGGCCAAGGGGATCGAGCTGCTGGTGCACACAGACTGCACGGATGTGCTGCCACCAGGGACGCTGCGGGAGCTGCTGGGTCCCCGGGGTGCGGGCGTCCTGGCTGACGAGGGCGATGCTGCCACCAATACGGCGGCGCCCACGGACGCCCTGCGCGGCGACCTCACGCCGTTGTGGGTCGTCAAGTACACGGCCGTTGTGCGCGACCGTGGTGTGATTGAGAACAAGGGCTACTTTGCTGGCGCGCTCCTGCACGATGAGTAAACGGCCTTGACTCTTTCGTGTGACTCCCCGCACGATCTGGCACTCTTACCTCTGGCTTTTTTTATTTCTCCCTTGCTTTGTTCTCATGGCGGTCGCGTTTCTTCTGTCTTGTCTTGTTTTGCTCTCCCTATGGACGTCTCGTGCGTCGCTAATGGCGGTTCTAGCGTTTGCTTCGTCTTTTCTAAATCTGCATAACTTTTTTTTTGATATTTCATTACCACCGTATATTTTGGATAATGGACAAGCCATCCATCCATTGACAGGCATATACAATATGTGTCCATGAATTAAAAAGTATGAATACATGCAAAAGCAGTCCGGTGTCCCAAACGCCGTCCAGTCCGTCTTCGTGTAAATGGTTATATGTCCACACTTGCTCGATAGCCAGATCACCCAAGCATGCTTCGCTTCCGCCCTCGCATCCGCACGTCCTCCAGTTTCCGCAGCACCGGCCCAGACTGCTTAAACGCTCGGCCGTACGCCTTGATCACCTCCTCAAACAGCGCCTCCGCCCGCGGGTGCGTGCTCCCAAACGCCCGCTCCAGCACGTACAGGTCCACCGCCCGGTCCTCATCCGACGAGCTCTGGCTCGCCAGGCCGAAATCGATCATCACGATGTCCCCGTCCAGCGACGGTGCCGTCGCGCCGTCGGTCGTCCCACTGGTGTCGCCCGCCGCACTCGCATCGACCGTCCGCAGCATCAGGTTGCTCGTCGTCAAATCACCATGCACAACGCCCACGCGGTGCAGACTGCCCACGGCCGTGCCCATTCGCCGGAGGAGGGCCTGCAGCGACGGGTCCGCGCGGAGCTGCGCGAGGTCCTCCTCCCCGCCGACGACGGTGTTCGTATCCGCGCCTGTGTCGGCGGACGGCACAGGCTTGGTCGCCAACCACGCATTCAGCCGCGCCCGCACCGGCCCGCCCTCGATCCACTCCGTCAACAGACTCCCTCCATTCGTCCGCCCGTCTGCGCCGTCCTCCTCGACATCCACCGCATACAGCGCCGGCACGGGTACGCCCTCGCGGCGGCACTTGTGCAGAATGCGCGCCTCGGCCAGGATCCGCTGGCGGGTCAGACGGGCGTCCAGAACGGGGTGCCGGTATGGTTTGGGCGGACGGTACTTGAGGGCGCAGGGGCGGTCGGGCTCCAAGTAGGTCGTGCGGTAGACACGGGCCTCGGCACCCTGGGCAACGAGGGTGGGAGGTGGTGACGAGGGGGAGGACGAGGAGGAAGATTGGTAGGTCAAGATGCGCGGCAGGGGAAAGGCGGGCGCCTGCTGTGCTGGCGGCTGCTCGGTGGCCGTCATTGTGTGGGAGCAATGGGAGGAGAGGTCGAGGTCGCAGTAGACTCGAGATTGGCCAATGTCATTTGTGATCGATCAAGCCGGATCGATTTCAATCCTGTAGTCTTTGCTGTGAATGCGCTCAGTATTATGCCGTCGGTCTTTTGAGCTCTTGTTGCAAAGGTGGGGTTTAGCTTTTTTTTTATACAGACCATATCAACTGTAGATAGCGCTGGGTCAGATCGTCTCTAACTGGAATACCGCGAACCCCACTCCACATGGCGTTCAGCGCCCGCTAATGGTCCGCTCGTGACACTGCAATAGTAGCAGGCACGTAAGACCATACCAAGAGAGCTTCCACGTACGGGCGTAATATGGGGGCGCAGTCAACAGCCTTTTTTTTTTTTGTTGTGGTGATTTCGCTCCCATTTTAATGTCAGAACCTGCCGCGCGCGCATGAGCCGTACTGACTGTCCACCACTCTGTCGCTGTCGGTTAGATGGATGATCTGCTGTGCGGCCGCACTGCAGCGGACAGATTTCGGGGACTGTAGGATGCTGCCTGCAAGGGACGAGGCAAGGGGAGCGGGCAAGTAGGCATTTCTGTGTGGGACGGGCACTAGAAGCAAGCGGGCCGGAGAAGGGAAGTAGAAGCACTATCGGATACGAAGCTCAAACAAAAGAGACGGGCGAATGACCACTACGAAATGTACCTCTGGCGATCTACTAGGAGTTGGGAGGGCAGGAACTTATGTCAAGGCCAGACGACAGCAGGTCAGACGAACAATGTGTTGTACGAGCCGGGCGTCTGAGCAGCCAATATGCGCCGTACTCGTAAGCAATGACCGCAAACACGAAGCATGAGAAAAAGGATATCAACATGTAGCTGTCGGATGCGATCGACGTAATCTTCCAATTGCCCTGACTTTGACAATGGGATTTCTTCATATTGGGTTCGTGCATTGTGCATCGTGACAGGCGCGTCTCGTACCTCTCTAGTGTACGACTTTATCTTGGCTTCGGCCCTGTTCTTTCAGTCTTTCGTGGCTCTCGTTCATGCAGGGACGCACGGCGGCCCAACAAAAACAGCGGCCCGCGTCCCAAGACAAGCAGAAATGAATGCACAGGACACAGAGAACGCTGTAAGCACACGCTGTCGCTGCGGAGAAGATTGAACCATGTCAAGGACGGGTTCAGCAGCGGTCTCAGCAACGATCTCATGCAGCTAAGACAAGAGAGCCCACCCGCGACAGAGACAAGAGATTCGATGCAGACAAACGCCCTCCGCGAGACATACAAGATACTTCTCAACAAGTTACCCCCCGCCATCGTCCTGCAGTCCATCGGTCCCCCTATCGACCCCATTCTGACTGGCCTGTTGGATTTGCTGTCCACCTGAAAGCAGCGGGGATTTGCATGGTCCTTGCCCTGGTCGCAAACCTGCAGCCAGCGTCACAGCCAATCAGTCGTGTGGAGTGGACGTGGTGGAGAGGCTCGTCAACCAGAAAGACCAAAAGGGGAGACAGGACGCCCGAAGACGGGAGGGCCGTGAGAGGACAGTTTACAGGAACCAGCCATGAAGAGAGTGGCCAGTTGGCGACCGGATGTGCACAAAAGAGAAGCCCATTTGTCGAATGTGGACGCGTTTTCTCACTGGCCAACACGCGCAGACAACCTCGCAGGGTCGGGTGCGCTCGTGAGCGGAACGCCATCCTATGAAATAATTCTCCGTGACCAGTAATTAACCTGTACGATGGCCCGCAAACTCGCAGTGTGTTTGAGACACCCCTGGGCCATCTCGCCGTGTCTGCGATACTCGAGTTCTGCTGGCAGGTAACCAGGCCCCGGTGGCGGGGACTTGTGACGCGAGCTGCTTATTTCAAAAAGAGACCGCAAAACAGGAACAGGAAGGGGACAAAAAAAAAAGGAATCGAGAAACAAGAGAAATTCACTCGCCTCCCAGCCGCTTTCGCCTCCCTGCTTACACCGACGTCCCGAGGCGTTCGATATTTGCCATACTCCAAACTCACATCGTCATACGTCGTAAGTGGTGTCGTATTCGGATGCCTGGAATTGTCGTCTGTTCCCCGTCGCCTGTCGTGTCAAGCGCTCCAACAGTTTGAATAGCGCAACGAAATAGAACCCTTTCGCCGGGCCTATCCGCCGCTCCCGCCCAGTGCGTTGTCGTCATCTGAGCCTGTCACGTCTGTAGCGTGCCTTGGTGTCTCCTTCCCTTTTCGCTCTTTCTCTCTTGTCCCTCGCGTGCCTTCCTATTTTTGCCTCCCCATCACCTTTACAGCGCCAAACCGGGCTAGTCGCTCCCAGTCTTGTACAAAATCAACACCCCCCTCCTTCCTGCAGAAGCGCATATGCACCCGCCTGCATCGTTCGCTCCTGCCCTCCCACCTTGCCTTTCCCTTTTCTCTCTTCCTTTTCTTGTCCTTTTTCTTTCTCCTGTCTTTCCCCTTCGTTCCCTTTCTGGCGTTTCCCAGGTCGTGCCTACCCGTTTTACCGTTTTGTGTTGTACGGAGTACATACAATCGCATATCGTGAATAGGGAAGGACCCGACCGCCCTTTCTGCCGTATTTACTTCACCTCGTTTCGTACCAATTGCCTTCCCGCCTGCCACTCCCAACAATTCTATGGACATCGACAGCCTCTTTTCGGACAAGACCTATTTTTGCACCACCACAACAACACCCTATTCATACAACCCCAACCCCAGCGCCAAAGTCTGGCTTCTTCCGGCCGCTGCATCGTCTCCCGCCCGCCCTTTCCCCTCCAGCAGCACCATCACCATGTCGTCCGACTCGGCCATGCGCCAGTGGACGCTGGTACTGGTGCTGACCGCTCTTTTCTTGTCGCTCGTCGTCGTCGGCCAGATCGTCGCCCGCTACGGCGCCGCCTACCGGGCCGCCCCCCGCGAGATTGCTGCCCTGCTGGACTCCGCCGACTCGTCGCTGCACGAGAACGAGAGCTACGACCGCGACGTTGCCAAGGTCTCCCGCCGCGACGACAAGATCCGCCTCGGGCGATTGCTTGGTGAGATTCAGCGCGCCGGCGACGACTTGCGGGAAGACCTCAACAATGTTCTGGTCTTGCGGCGAGAATTGGACAGCGGCCTTGACTACCCCGAAAAGGATCTCGACGTCCACCTGAACCCCAGCCTCCCTCGTGGCTCAGAGCGGAGACGAACGACGGCGTCAACCGACTCGAGACGACCGCCGATCGACCCCATCCAATCCTGCCCGTCACCACGCCTCAGGACCTCGGCGCGCGTCCTTTGGGCATCCAAGCGCACCCATCTCGAAGAGCGCCTGCGCCGCCTCGACCTGCTGAGGATGCGCTTCTTGGTCGTCTATATGAGCATCGTCGCTGCCACGGCCACGGCCGCCGCCGAGCGTGTCGAGAAGAGCGCCGAGAAAAGCGCCGAGATTGCCACCACGAATGCGGCCAATGCGGCCACGGCCACAACCGCCCGGAGCACTCTCGCACGGACCACCCGCAACATATCGAACGGCAGCCGGACCACCAGCAGTCACAGCCCCAGCGGCAGCGGCAGCGGTAGCGGCAGCGACGACTCTTCGTGCAGCAGCTCGAGCAGCTCTGCCGCCAACAGCCCACTCATCAGCGCCACTCCTTCCATGCCCTCCTCCCCTTCAGCGCCGACCAAGACGGCCGCCTCCATCGTTGCCGCCTCCATTGCCGCCGCCGCTGCCGCCGCCGTCGCGGCCGGCGACACTGACGACGTCTACTATCCCTTGTCGCCCGCCAGCATGCCGGGCTCGCCAGGCTCGCCAGGCTTTGGCCACCCCCATCCTTTCTTGCGTAGCATCCAACAGCAGTCCGAGTCGCCCTTACAAGAACCTTCACCACCGGCGACGCCCAATGCGAATGCCAGTGCCGATGCCGAGTTTGACAGCCCGCGGCGCAAACCACCATCACGGCGCGTCACCACACTCGGCATCCGTCCGCCCGACGCTACTCCCGAACACAACCACCGCGCTGGCTGGATAGGGGTCGTACAAGAGCTGCAGCGGTCACCTTTGCTTCACAAGCGCCACACATCCATTGAAATGTCCATGGCCCGTCGGTGACAACGACAGGTGGATGCGCTTGGCCGGTTCCCCCTTACATCTCTCGCTTAACGCCCCTTTTCTCTATCATAATGCTGTAACCTTTACGCTTCACGCCTTCTTCGACATTCAACTTTTGGCACGACCCACGTCGACGACCACACCTTACTTGTCTTAATTAATGAAAACGAGAGACGAAAAGAACAACGACTCCATATTTTATTATATTTTCTTTATTGTCCATACGAAGATCTTTTTCATGGCGCCAAGAAACATACGAAAACCACCACATATAACATCTTAACGATCAAACACAACATCACGGCGTTTTGGCTTTTTACTTTAGGGGTTCTCCTGCTATCAATGGCTTCATGCGACCAGCACCATCCATACGAGCATTTTGCGTTTAATACTTTTTCTTTTTCTTTTACATTTTTTCCATCTACCATTCCTTGAAATGACGACAATCCGTTTACGATGCGATTTCAACAAAATCCGCCAATCAAGACTGCGCTCAACAAAAACCCAACTATTATATACCGCGGCCCGGCATATTGCGGCGCATGGCGATGTAGGACTGCTCCTCCCCGTTTTTCGAGCGGGTTGCACATTTCACACCAATGCACACATGTTCCTGCCCTGGACCTATACGACGTCACACGGGACGTTACCTAGCGGGCGGGAGTTGGAGTGGTGTGGCAAACACGGGACGAAGTGCGGAGATCGGTTCGTCGTTTGAATGGTCTGTCGCTCACATTGGCTGCTCACATTGACCGTTGTTGCGCTCGTCTTGTCACTTTCATCTTTCTCTCCACCTTTTGCTCTTTTACACTTTATTTGGTAATTTATTTGGCGGGTCATGCTTGGCTCTTTCTGGCAGCGGTTTCAACTTGCGGATTGCGATTGTCATCTGGTGGTTCGGCGGTCGGGCGAATTTTGGTATTTCCCGGTTCACTTCACATTTACGTTTCTTGTCTCTTCTGTTCCTAGAGACGGCTCTTGCTACCTCTTCTCTTTTTCTTGGTCTTGCTTATTCATCCCTGTATGGCTCTTGACGGACTAAGGTCGTTTTGCACATATAAAGATACCCCTTTTACATTTTATTCCATTCACAACGTTGACCATTTCACCTGCACTTACGTTTATATATTCAACATGCACACTGTTGATCTACATACCGTGGTCGTGATCCTGAAATACTTCACAGGCTCACATCCAAAACTCATTGTAATTGTATTTGGCTCATGGGTCGACCATATGGTTCCCTTGTAAATAACGAAAACTATACTACTTACTCCGTTGAATCGGTTCTTCGCATCATCTTCATTCATCTTCGTTTGCGATCGTCATGTCATTTAGTGACCAGCATCTGGCCCCGTACCGTTTCTCTCACCAACTGTTTTGTTAGTCAACGTCGTGATTGTACGCCGTACACAAATACATAACGTTTTGGGGGAGCGGAGGGAGTGGGAAACCGACCATCCAGCGCAACCAAGAACCGGCTCACGCAGTTGTACGCTGCCACCACGGCCGTCAGCTCCACAATCTGCCGCTCCTCAAAGAGGGTCCGCAGATGCGCAAACGTCCCGTCCGCCACCTCGACCTTGCGCGTCATCTCGTCCGTGTACACCAGCACCGCCCACTGCTTGGCCGTCAACGACCCGCTCGCCACCGCAGACTGGTCGTCGAGGGCATACGGCTTCTCGTCAAGGGCCACTTGCAGGCCGGCCTCGGGCACGCCCGCCGCCGTCGCCAGCGGCGCATGGTGGCCCCATTCGTACCACGCGCGGTTGACGGCGGCGACGCGGCTGATGGCGAGCTCGCGCAGGTCGGCGGGGACGCTGTCGGTCTTGGTGCGGATGGCGCCCAGAAACGAGTTCCAGCCGTCGGCAACGGGGGGCGCGTGCAGCAGGGCCAGGTCCAAGGGCTGCAGGGGCCGGGGCGCGCGGCGGGCGGCGATGCGCTCGACAATGGCGTTGGAGGCCGCGTCGGCAAACTTGGGCGGGTTGGCAGCGTAGGGAAGACGCATGTTGGGAGCGGTGTCAAAGTGGTGATGTCGATTGAAGTAGTAGTCGAGGTAAGTCGAGGTAAGATAAGGCAAAGTGAGGTAGAGAAGTCTTTTTTTTTTCAACGTCGGGTTAAAAGAAACCGTCGTTATTCGATGTTGGCGGGTTCCCATGCGGCGATGATAAAGCCGTTTGCATATGCCGAAGCCGCATGCATTGAAGGCCTGGAGTACCTGGTGCTAGGGGCAGGTTCCCCGTCATCCCAGCAAGCGGCAGGCGGCGCTTTTCGCCGATCTTCGGCAAATTGGCTCCTCTGTTGGCTGGAACGTTTACCCGCATCCCGACCCATAGCGGGGAACGCACGCGACATTTCCAGTGTAAGTGGCGGAATTAGGCAGTTAGCCATGACAGCTTTAGGAACAACATATTGAAATGTGGTCGAAACACCAAATAGTTTATTCAAACGAGAGCGGCAGCGTAGTCAAAAATATCCTCCAAATTCAGATCAAAGTACTCTAGCAACTCCATGCTATGTAGGCTGCGGCGCGGCCGGCGGAACATATGCAGCCAGGTAGTTGTACGGCATTGGGTGCGTGTCGTAGTACTTGTCGTACGTCAACAGCGCAAAGCCGGGGTCCTGCGGCGCAATCGCACTCGGCCAGCACGGGTTTGAGCCCAGCCCGTCGTCGGGCGACGATGGCGGACCCCAGCTGTTAATCGTAAACTCGGGCCGCTGGTCGACGGTAATGGCCGCCTCCGTTTGCACCAGGTTCGTGTCGTGGATGACGTTGGTGTGCGGCGAGCGCGCGACGCGGTCCTGGAATTCGCGGTCCGACAGCTCCTTGACGGGGCCGTTGAAGCAGACGCCCTTCCACATGCCGCCGGCGCGCTGATTCTGCGTGCCGGGGACGAAACGTACCAGCTGGCCGTTGCGGTTGTGGCCGCTATTAACAAACGCCGGGTCGGCGTCGTTCAGCAGGTACGCGGGCGGGTACTCGTCGCGGTCGCATTTGGGCCACTGGCGGTGCTGCGAGTCAAGCCATCCTTTGCCCTTGTGCTGGTCGCTCCAGACTTTGGTGGCCTCGGCGTCCTGTCGGTGCTTGGTGCTCGCCGCCTCCTGGGGGCAGGTCAGGGTCGCGTACTGCGGATTCTCGCGGATAACCGACCTATAATGGTAGCAGGCCTGGGTCCAGGCCGCCTCGCACTTCCTGGCAACCACGCTGCTCGTGGCGGCCGCCGCATAGACAAGAGATGTGACAATCATCTCCTGTGTTTTGACGACGTTGTTGACGCACGACAGCTTGCGCAGCGTGTTCTTTCCGGCGCCGAGTCGTTGCACATCTTTGCCCTTGGGGATCTTGCACTTTTTGGCCTTGTTGTTCTTGCAAGAGGCATTGATCGAGTCGACCTCATCCACGTAGTATTCGCTGTCGTACGACTCGTACTCGCCGTGTTGGTCTGCCGTCATTATCCCGGCCTCACCACGCGGCCAGAGCGTCTCGACGGCGCCATCCGGTCGCGTCGTCGTTTGCGGCACACCACCATGCCCCGCACCTATACCCATACCCCGGCGCACCTTTTTCGTCGGCACCGGGCAAGCCGTGGGCTTGTCGGTCGGCTTGCCCGTTGGTTTGTCTGTGGGTTTTCCGGTCGGCTTGTCAGTAGGTTTGCTGGTTGGCTTGGGTTCGTTGGACGTCGGTCGCGGCTTGGACTGGTCTTCGGGGTTGCCATCGTCACCGTGACGGCCGCTTCCCTTGGGAATGTTCTTGGGGCCCTTGAAGCCGGTGACTGTGTCAGCCACATCACTGAGAATGCCAAAGGCCTTCTTGATGTCGTCAGGCACAAGGTCCGTGTTGCCGCAGGGACTCAGCCACCAGTCAAACGCTCCCTGCGGGTCTTGGTCATTTGGATACACATAGTTGACGATCTGCGCAGCGGTCGTCACAGCGTCTAGGTGTGTTAGTTGGAAGCGTCAAATATCAAAAGGGAAAATTTGTACTGCAACGTACTCAAACCTGCCGACAATGCACCGCCGGTAAAGATGTTGGAACCAATGTCGACAACAAGTTTGAGAGTCGACATGATCAAATAGCAGCCAATCTTTGATTTGTTAACGACGACGTTACATTCGAAAAGGGGAAGACGGTTCTTACCTCTGCAATTATGGGCAGGGCTTCGAGTACAGTCGTGGCAATTTCGTTGACCAAGTAGTTATCGCAGCTGCATGTGCCGCCGGCCACACGACAGGGCAAGCCTGAGATTGTTTGCCAAGGGATGGGTTCGTTTAGTGGCCAGAAACCCACGCAGCCGTAGTTGCTCGTCCGTCCAGCTGCCGCTGCTGCGTCCAGCTGCGGTTTGCAGTAGATCTTGCAGGGAGCGACACTGTCGTCGTGGTCGCCGTTCTCGTAAATCAGGCACTTGTTGGCATTGGCAACGCGTGGGTCGTCGTCCGGATTAGCCTCTGGGGGCGTATCGTCACTGTCATCCTCGACCATGGTCTCCAAAGGTGTAGTGCACACGTCATCCGGGCAGTAGCCGTACGTGCAGGCAAATTTGCACATCTTGTTGATGTCAATCCCCTGCTCATTCCAGGCGATGACGACATCATTGGCAGAGCCGTTCTTGACGGCCGGCAGCGGATCTAAGATGCCGCGCTCCGTGCAGTAGCACAGCGACTCGGGGCAGAAGCCTAGGTCACAAGTAAATTGGCACAGGTCGCCCGTGTCGACTGTTAGGTCATCACCGGCAATGCAGCCCTCCGACCCGGGCTTGCCGCGATCGCCCGAGGCGTTGTCCATGTCGTCCGCGGTGAAGGCCTGCAGGTCGACGGCCCAGTTGACCGTGCCGGCAAAGTTGAGGCCCTTCCAGGTGTCGCGGCGGCGGTCCTGTGTAGTGGGCGTCATGTAGGCAACGTAGTCGCCATTGTAAAGGACAACATCGGTATCCGACGAGCCGTCATAAATTGACTGTGCGCCCTGGCGGATAAGCTCATTGATCTCGGCGTTGGCAATGTACCCAGCCGTCTGCGTGCAGCGGCCGGGCGTGGCATCCGACTGGTTGCGTGATCCAGTGAATTCGCACAATGGGCCCCAGCAGAGAGGCTCGGCCATATGGAATGAGCGACCATAGCTAGCTTCGCCGACGACGACCTTGTTGTTGGCCACGCCTGCCTTTGTGACTGAATACTGTTAATGAAAAAAGGAAAATGAAAAAAAGGAAAATGAGAAAACTGTAAGACTTACTGATGGACAGGGAGTTCTTGGTCTCGGTCAAATTGACTGTTTTGTCAGTTTTTGATTTTTATGCTCCGGTTTCCGTTGTTGACATGTTTTGCATTTTCAGGGGCTACTCACCGTGACTACGGATGCACTTGCCCGATGTGCACGAGTCGAAAGAGTTTGCGTTGCCATAATCCCACTGGCCGTGCAGATCGTAGGTCATGTAGACAATGTAATCGATGGCACTGCTGATGCGGTCGATGGGGAACGGCTTGAGGTACCAAAAGGATGCCGGCGCCGCGATCGACAGCGACTTGTCTTTGCCCAGCTTCTGCTTCATGGTGATCAAAAACTTGAGATACCCGAGACCATCGCCCTTTTGTCCGATCGGCTGGCCTCCGGCAAAAATATCTGGCGCGGCAGGATATTCCCAGTCGAAGTCGGCGCCGTCAAGGCCTTCGTCATTGACAAACCTGAGCACGTTGGCCGCAAACGTGTCGCGGTTCTCCAGGATGGCCTTGCGCATCACCTCGAACGTCGCGGCGTCGGTCGAAAAGGACCAGCCACCAAACGACACAATGCGCTTCACGTCCTGCAGAGCCTTGAAGTCGGCCCACTGCTTGTCGGTGTCGTTGATCACCGGCTTGAGCGTGGTCGGATCAATGGCCGCAAATGCCCAGTGGATGTGTGTGTACACACCGCCGACATTGGCGTTCTTCGCCTTGAGGTTCAGACAGGGTCGGTCCATGCCAAAGGCCTCGTAGTAGCCGACGCGCATCTGGGTATCCGGCGGGCCCGAGTTCTGCTTGATGTCCCGATTGCAGTTGGAGATGCACGTGTTCTGGAACTTCTTGTCCTTGGCACCGGGACTGTCGCTCCCGGGCGCTTTATGGATGTCGCAGTGCTGCGGGAACACACCGCAAAAGCCCCAGTTGCTGCAGCAGGCATTGAGCGGGCACGGATTGAGGTCAGCCATGGACACGGACTTGTTCGTCGGCAGCGTGGTGCCGGGCAACGTCGGCCCGCACTCGACGCCCTGCTGCGGAGGTGGCAAGGGGGGCCTGCCCTCGCTGAGACACATATTGTTCCCGTACATCATGCCCGCACAGTCCGTCCAGGCCCACGTCTTGTTGGCGTTCCACTTTTCAATGTCGGTGACATTGATGCCATACTGTGTAGCCAACTTGGAGCAGGTGTCGGTCTTCTGGATGACGTACGATGCGCACGTTCCGTCCGAGTTCTTGACGGGCGGCGTCGGAGTGGCCGCGCTGACGGCCGCGTCGTCGGCACTGCGGCCGCGAAGATAGCGAGATCCGAGAAAACGGCGGCTCACAGCTAATGTGTTGTTAATACGTGGAGGTGTTGGTGAAAGGTCGACCACATGTGCCTCGACAGGAGATGCGTCCTGTTGCAAACTGCTACCCAGAGATGAGACGCAGTTTCCTTTGGACCATGCTGCAACGGCCTGCTGCACAATGGACAAGTCCCCCGTGGCGTCCATGGCAATTCCCAAGGTTTGCTCAGTTGTACGGTTGTTGCTGCCGCTGTTTCCGCAGAGTTGAGCGACCAGTGGCTGCGATGCGGCACCGGCTGTCTGTAAACGACTCGACAGCGATGTGAGCACAGCATCAGTTGTAGCTGCCTTGCCTAAGCTGGCACCCACGTACATGCCCATGGTGGTCTGCTTGTGGCGCGCAAAGACAAGAGTCTCGTCGCAGTTGCCTTGCGCCTCAAAGAAAGACTGCAGACCCTTCATCATGGCAGAAACATCACTTCCGTCCCCTGAACCGTTCCAGGACGCGCCCGAGGACACCACGAGCTTCTGTACGGCTGTGATGTTGCCTCTAGGGGATGACGAGGGCGAGCTGGGTGCGGCACATGCAACTGCACGGCTCAACTGGTCCTTGTTCAGATCGTTGGATGTCTTGGGGTTGTCGATTGGTGGCGGGCTGGCAGTCGAGCTGCCTGCTGCCGTTGGCGAGAGAGAACAAGCATAGATAGGCACGCCCGCTCCGAACGACGATGATGCTGAGGATGCTACCGGCTGCTCCACGGAGAACTGGAGCAGGAGAGGTTCGTTGCATCTCTGCAGTTGATCAGGGGTCCAGTAGCGGACCCAGCTGAAGACATTTGCATAGTCACTGCAAGGCAGAGGGCATTCGTGGAAGTCTGGCAGGTAGGTGAAGCCTCCGTTCAGTGGAGGCGTATCAAGGCCATCGAGGAGGTGGTCGAGCGAAGCCAGAGACGAATCGGCAGCATTGGTTGAGGTAGCTTCGCCATGGCATTGGCCTGTGAGACACAAGAGAGGCAGGAGCACACGTCCGACAAAGGCAGCTACGCCTGTTAAAAGGGGCTTTGGGGAAGTGCGATTGGTCGGCGGCATGGTGACGAAGCTCAAGACGGCAAGAACGAGACAAGATGCTGGTCATCGCAGCTTCCTCTCCGGACCGCATCTACGACTACGACAGCAGGCCACACTCCATTTATATCGTTCTTTCTATTTATTCTCTGTTTGTGTTAATTTGACTCTGTCCCTTTCCCTTCTCCTTACTCTCATTAACTCTCTTCATGTTCGCTGTTATCGTATCGGCCCTCTCTCCGACGTGTCGACACGTTCCCCTCATGTCTGCCGCTTGAACGCTTGCAGCCGTGTAATTCAGCAGCAATCCTCTCGGGGCAAAGCAGACGCGTTGCTCATATCGCGATATTGAAGAAAGTGGCCGAAAGTGCGTCCTTGATCCTTTGAGTCGAAGTCGAGGCGATGCAAGTCGGCTTTCCGTCGCCATAAATCTACACCTTGTATCAAGCCGACACCAGGAGTAGACGTGCAGGCTTCCAAAGTGCGAGATGCAGAATGCAAGCCAGGTAGACCAGGCAGGGCTGCCAGACGAGCCAGCTCTCCTCGCCGTCTACCCCGATCCGAGATTGCGAGGCCGGCCAGCGGCAGCAGGCCGATATTGAACGACACACTCTGAGAAGGGATGACGAAATCCTTCAAAACGGCAGACGTGGGTCGGCAAGCACAAGCAGACAGTACAAATGCCATGCAGACCAAAACACCATAGCTGTGTCGGTTAACGACGAATGCTGCGGCACATTTGCGGCGCAGCCGTCTAATTGTTTGCAGGGTGTCATTTCCGTCGAGGGGAAAAGCAGACCGATTAGCCGGGAGAGTCCCTCGCGCTGCCGCACAGTTGCTTAGACCAAATGTCTGTGGTCCAGTCGGGAACTGTTTCTGCATCGTCTTTTCACCCCTTCACATTTTGAATCAACTTCCTGGTCTCAGTTTTGCTGTCGGTCCTTCGTTGCAGCCAGCTACCAAACTCACTACCCCTTCAGGCCTTCATTCTCGCAGTTGAGACGTTTTATTGCGGGGCCGTTTTGCTGTTTGCACTGGCTTGGCACTCCTCTTGCGTTGCGGTTGTCCGCATCTTATCGATTTACCTTTTTTGTCTTCAAATTCACGTCATCTGTCATCCCAACATTCCGAAGCTGCCTTTTCGAAGCTGTTTTGTTCGCACCACCACACATTCTTCCTGTCAAACATAGAGTGCCGCCATACAGCTGCTGGCACAACCATCCGCCATGCCTGAACTCGACGACATCGAGTACTCTCGGGACGAGTGCGTCAAGGCGGTCCGCGATTACTTTCACTTCCTGTTTCAGATGTACCTCGATGAGTCGGATTTCCTGTACCCCCCAGCTGCCAAGGATGGGGATGAAGGCGGCTGGCCGTCTATCACCGCGGACAACCTCGCCAGCGTCGACAAGGACGAAACCGTCATCGACCTCTTGCGCCACCTGCCGTTTGTCCGCCAGCGGTCCAGCGTCGGCGGCTCAGACACCGTCAAGATTGCGCCCTTTACCACGTTTGCCAATTGGGAAGAGGCGGCCGCCAACCTTGCCAACGGTCGTGAGGACGCCGAGTCTGTGCGGGTCTTTACAGAGGGCGCCACCCTCAGCGAGATCCTGCCGCCCCATGTCGTCGGCCTGACGAGCTGGACGAACAGCGACGTCATCGTGCTCGACACCGACCTCGGCATAGTCTTGTGGTACGAGTGTCCCGGCGAGATCGTGGCGGCCGGCCGGCCGGTGCGCCCCGTGAGCGACGACCCTTACGACTACGAAGAGGACGAGGAGCAAGCCGAGTGGCGCGGCGACAGCACGGCGTGGTCGATTCCCGACTTTTTCAAGATGCTGGAGAACCAGTTCCGCAAGCTCGAGTTTGTGCCCATTACCAAAACCAAGGTGTGGGTGACGCACCCGTACTTCCACGCCAAGGACCGGGACGCCGTCGTGCCCCAGGTGCGCGAGATTTACCGGAAGCACCATTGGCCGGACCTGGCGCAGTACGACAAGGTGTCCTGCCAAGCCGAGATCAAGGCGCTCCTGGATAGCAGCTTTCCGAACCTCGTGGACCACTTTGAGGAGTAAATTGCATTGTCCTTGGTAGTAGATATAGAATCAAGTATGAGATAAAAATAAAAATAGCGTCGTATTAGTCTTTTAAAATGGTTACAGCTTATTTAATCGTCGTCTTTATTTTTAAGGAGAAATTGAAACTTAAAATATTAAAATATTCAAGGACATACGGTAAATGCGCTGCGTCTTGGGTTGGCCTATGTACCGCCGCACCGGGTACAATGTACGCACATAAAGGATATATTAATTTACCTTGGCACAGCCTGTATGTATCCTTTATTTGATAGACGATAGACAGACAATTCCGTCCCTAGACGCGTCTGCGTCTGCGTCTGCGCCTCGAGCGGCACGTTTATATGTCCCTGGAATCGTCCCACGAACTCCAGCAATGTCCTGTCAGGCGCGGGAGGCACCAGGCACTGCCTTTTTATATTGCGGCACAGCAGATCAACGAGTCCAAGGGGTAAACAGCAACGTGTGGAACGGGGAGAAGAAACAGCAAGAGAGAGAAGGCAGAAGTGATAAAGACGTGAAACGGATTTCTCTGCCGCGTTCCTGCCCCTTTTCCCCAAGAGTTATTTCCCTTGGTCCAGTGCATGGCGACGATCCGCATCCCATTCCTTTTTATTTTGTTTCTTTCCTTCTTCGTTCTTTTCTCTGCTCCTATTTATAAGGAAGCTAAAAGCTAAAAGTCGAGTCATTTATTTTCGTGCTCTTCTTAATTCATTTTGTGCCGAAAGACCCAATACTCACTGCATGCTCTCTTGTTTAATTCTTATTACCTTGCTTCTCTTTCCATCCCACAGCTTTTCATCTCCATCACCATGACCCGCATAGGCGTGATGGCGGCACGTCTGCTGTCGCTGGCCATGGCAGTTGCATCCGTCGCGGCCGACACACCTGCCACCGTCACCGCTGCTCCCGATGCGACGGACGTTGCCGCCGCCCTCTCGACGCTCTTGCCCACGGCCGCTCCAACCACCACCGAAGACACCATCAGCGATGTCGGTTTGTCCATCGCCTGCCAGTCCGACCTCTTGGCCGCCTTCTTCTTGCACGCTGCCCCGTCCGACGACCTGGCCAGCGCTCTTACCTCGTACGGGTCGGTCTTGACGAGCCAGGCATGCAGTGGTAGCGGTGGTGGCAGCGGTGGTGGTAGTGGCGCTGCCACCCCGCCGGCCACCGCCGCCGCGGACTGCTCGCCCGCGCCCTCGCTTTGGTGCGACTTCTCCAAGGTCGCCCCGTCGAGCGTGCTGTCCAAGTACACATCGTACGGCCGCGCGGCGGCGTCGTTCTTGCCGTCGGGCATTGCCCCGCTGTTGACGCTCGCGTCCGAGTGCCCTCAGGCGTGGTATGCGGCCGCGACCATGTTCCCGCAAGGGCCCGGCGACCTGCACGATCTGGTGGTGCTGGGCGAGTGTTTTGCAACGGCACGTGCTGAAGCGATTCCTTCGACAGCTACTGGCTCAGGAGCGACGGAAACAGCGAGCGGCACCGGCACGGACAAAAAGACGTCGGCGACAGCCTCGGGCACAGCGTCTGGATCGCCGAAGCCATCCTCTGGGGCAGGTGCGCTCACTGCTGCTACCATGGCACTGCCTGTCGTAGTTGTAGCTTATGTTACTCTGGCGATGATGTTGTAATATGATCATTTGTGCCGTTTGGGGATGCTGGCGTTCCCAGGAACAAGCAACTTAATATTGACTATACACGGCAGGAGGGAAAGCAGATAGCAGAATATACAGTCAACAAGGCTAGCAATAATCACACAGTTTTTGACTGTAACGCTTTCAAAACGATGGAGGTCTTCTCGGCATCAGGCATGGCATGGCTACGGCTTTACTCCTTGATGTTGTCATGCGGGTTTAACTAGTTTCACGTATCGAGATAACGTTTATGATAATTGATGAAGTCCATTCTGAAGAAAAAAAAAATTGGCCGAGACTCGTCCTCCAAGGGATGCCTGCCATGACAAAGTGTCAAAAAGTATTTACATGAATGAGAAAAAGAAAAGTGGAAGGCAGAGAAAAGGAAAAAAGCAGGGGACTCCAAGTTAGTCAACGAAAACCGAAAACTTTCCTAGTTCAACCCTGCTATTTTTCTTACTGATACCAACACAGCAGATGAAGAAAAATAAAAACCATCATCTAAAAAATTGAACAAAAATACCCAAATGCCTTGAAAGCTCCGGCCATATGATTTCCACCCGAACATATTTGTTTGGGTGTGATCCTTTCTTATATGCGCCAACCTTTTGTCGGTTTTGTGTCCATTCTTGAGGGGGGTAAAAGTCGTAAGTTGGCAATCGCAAGCGATGCCTTTATGTTGTCATGCTCTTTTTTTTTTAGATATTTCGCTTTTTTTTAATTTTTATTGTGTCGTAGTCGTCAAAATGGGGTTTGTGCCGATGTGGGAAGGAAAGGGGGTATAATCCCATGTGTATGATATGATGCGAGGCGTGTTTGGCAAGTATAGAGTGGAATGGCTTGTAACGATGAACATCACAAAACTTTCGCCTGGAAGTCGGTCCATCCTACTTGCGTGTCTATACACACCAAAAAAGAGAGGAAATGCAGAAAAAAAAGAGCAAGATCAACTGCTCAAGGTGGATTCCAAATACACACAAGAAATGAAGGGAGTTGCGAGTTTGAAGCAAAGGATGGTCAGGAACAAGGGTGAGAATGCCCCTAGTTGAACCACCAGGTGACCGGGGAGCGGCCTACGTCGAGGCTGCCAAAGATTTCCGTGAACACCTTCTCGCTAACGTCAATGGCGCCGTAGGCGCAGCCCATACACTTGTCCATGATGGTGGCCGTGGCCGTGTTGCCGTTGGCAGAGATGGTGATGGTTTGGCCGCAGAGCGGGTTGCCGTTGGACTGGGAGCCCATCTGCTCGACGTTCATGGCCACAATGTTCTGAGTCAGGTCATCGCCGGTCTGGTCCGTACCGCACGAGCCCAAGCCGACAGTGTAGTAGGTCATGTCGCCCGTGAAGGTGGTGCCGCTGGAGCCGCCGGACCCGCCGGAGCCCGACGAGCTAGAGCTAGTCGAGGGTGAGGCAGCGGCAGCCGGGGTCGAGGTAGTGGCGACCGCAGGCGCGACGTAAGCGGGGGTCGACGGCTCCTGAACAGCAGCAGCAGTGGACGACGTCGTGGGAACAGCAGCCACAGGGGTGCTGGTGGTGGGCGCGACATAGGTCGACGACGTCGTGGGAGAGACAGGGGAGATGGTGACGGTGGTGGTGGACGTCGAGTGGGTGGTGGTGGTGGTGGTTGAGGAGGACGAGGTGGACGGCGACGGGGACGGCGACGAGGACGACGACGAGGAAGCACCCTCGAAGAACTGGCCAGGGACCTGCTGGGCTGACGAAGCAGCAGGGGTAGCACCAGGAGTGACCCAGCTGGTGGCCGTGAGGTCAATGTACTCGGTGACGACGACGGTCTCCCAGTGCGTCGTGTACTCGGTCTTGATGGCACGCTTGTCGACCTCGCCACGCTTCTCATGGGCGCGGACGTGCGCGTGGTGGCGAGGCTGAGCCAGAGCCAGCGAGGCCAGGCCAAAAGTGAGGACGGCAGCAGACTTCATTTTGAAAGATGTGGTTGTTTGGGTGGTGATATCAAGATCTGGATCTGGAAATGAATGGTGGGTACCGAATAGATTGGCGTAGGTCTGTACGGATGATGTGCCGAAAGGAAATGAGTTGTGTGGTAGTGTAGCGGCTAAGGCTGAAGAAGGCTCAAAAAGGATTGACGGGCCTTGGCTGTTGGAGATCCTTGGACGTTCTTTGTTGATAGCAAGATGTAAGAAGCAGAAGTTTAGATCGTGAGATGCCTTCGCGGAGGGCTCTTTATATAGGTGGCTGTTCAAAGGAATGTGAAATGGTTTTGAAGAGATGGATATCTCGAATGTGAGCCTGCTCTAAAGGAATGGAGAACAGAATATAAAACTCAGGTGAGTCGAAGGTGAAAGTAAATGATGGGCTGAGGTGAAGGCGAAGCGAAAGAGAGGGAGAAGTCAGAGAAGGCAAGAAGAAGCGCAGCAGTCGAGGTCTTTATTCGGACCTGAGAAAAGAGCCAAAAACAACAAACAAAGTGGAGGACAAAGAAAGAACTGAGAAAAAAGCAAGAGCGAACCAGTGGATGCAGGTAGTGCAGGGGCAAGGGGGGCGATGCACACGGAAAGCTTTGTTGATGGAGGTGTGGGTCCCACGCTCCGGCGGCGTCCAGACACTCGTGGAAGGAGCGCCGCCAGGCCACCGAGAAGGCAAGAGCGAAGTATGTTATACAACATAGTCAGATGCTTAATGCTTGTACCTCATAGTGACAACGATCTGGGCCCATTTCGAGCAGAGTCTGGCCCGACGAGGAAGGGGCACATCCAGTGAGCCTGACTGAGGACCGGCCAGAGGCGGATCTCGCAGGGAGGGAAAGAACAGGCGATAGCAAGATAAACAAGTGAGATGCAAAATACTGGACGTGGCACGTCCGCATGATACGATTGGAAGCCCTTTGACAGCTGGTGGATCTACGCTGACCCAACCCTGAATCGAGAAGACCAAAAGGGATTCCTGGAGGCTGGGAAACTGCCACGGCTTTTCTCCAAGGACTTAACGACTGGAAAGGCCTCACCAGAAATGGGTTTGTTGTGTTGAGTCTTGACTTACACAGAATAGGAGGTTCAGGGGCACCAACGGCAGGAACGGGAGAAAATCCAGGTACGGTTTTTCTTGGGAGGTACTTTCGTACTTGTCGACGCAGGTACGATACAGACAGCCACTGAGAGGGAGGCAACACCACGAGGAAAAAGGTACCAGGGCTCAGGGGTAAAGAGTAGTAGGGTTTCAAGGGGAAGGGTGTGTCGGGCTCTCATTGGCTGGAAACAACGACAGGGGTCGATTGGACCAAATGTTTCTGGCGGGTTGGGCAGGAGTGGGCTAAAATCTGCAAGGAACAAAGAGGGAGCGCTGAGATGGAGGGAGACGGCAGAGAGGAACACAACACGACTGGTCTTTTACGTTCAGGCACAAGTATTTTCTCGCTTTTCGCCCTGTCCTGCAGGGGCTTGAAGACAAGCGCACGACGATGGACAAGCATGCACTGACAGAAGACGGAAAGACAGTGGCAGGGAAGAAACACAGGCCGAAGAGCGCTGAACCCTGGAAGAAACACCGCAATCATCCCAGAAACATGGCAGCAAGAATGATCTGTCAGTGGCCAGAATGTCATAACAAGAAACAGTCGCCCGGCATCGCCTCCACTGTGGAATGGGCGCCGTGAGGCGCAGAAGTGTTAGGGGTCCCCAGGCAAAACTGTGCTCCTTTCATTTGCGACATGCCAGTCGTGATCTTTTTCCAGGGCCAGAGGTCAAGAAAAGACAGGGAAGAAGAGAGGGCCAGCTGGTCCAGACGCCTCCCATCAAGTACGACGTCCGAAAACAAGCCCGACTTTCACGGAGATGGAAAAGCTGATCGATGAGAGTGCAAGTGTGCCCCGTGACCTTGCCGCTTCGAAGTATCCTGGCCTGCCGCTCGCGGAGCAGATCCATGCTAGCATTACGAAGAACGAGCAGCGACGGAGTAAGATACTTGACTGAGCAGCACGTACAAGTATTGTACGACGTACAACATACACGTGCGGTACGGCATTCATCGTCTTCTGGGCTAGGTTGTCGCAGAGGTAGACCAAAAGAGAACAGTACATGCGCCAACGATACTGAAGAAATGGAAACGAAAATGACGAAAATACGAAAAACAGCGCATTCTTGTATCTCGGTAGCAGGCACCAACAAGCCACCAGCGAAAAACGTACGAGACAAGCAAGACTGTCAGCGGTACAAAAGTCGCAAAAAGCCGCAAAAGGAGGCAAACAAAACGAAGCGAGGCGGGGTGCGCCACTTGCTGCAGGCATCGGTCTTGACACCACATCGAGCGGCTACCTGCTTTGTTGTTCGGTTTCTGACGACGAGAGGAACAACTGGACGGGCAGGGCAAGGTCGACCGAACGTGGAACGAACGACGCCAACAGGTATCTTACCGTCGCAGAAAAAGAGGGACACGCAGGCCGGAGAAAAAAAAAATGCAGAGGAAAAGAAAAAGTCACCAAAGACAAGACAAAGAAAAGAAAGAAAGGAAAAGAGGGTCTGCTGTCCCAGCCACCGATTGGTCCACGACGGTGGATGGAGGACAAAGAGGAGAAGGAGGAAGAAGGAGGCAAAGGAGCAAAGAAATGTATCGAGGGACCACAGGAAGACCAAAGAGGATCACAAAACAAAACCACACAGCAAAGATGCCGTCTCGAGGTAGTCCCGCCCTCACCCATCCCCGCTGCCGCTGAGAAGACCCTTTGTGGTGGACTTTTGTGGGTTCAGTGTGAGTGGGTTACTGCAGTCGGGCGCTGTTGTTTTCTCCCTCCTTTGCCCGTCTTTGTTGCTGCAGGACGGGCCAGAACTTGCACGGCTGTCGACGTAGCACGAGATAGTGAGGGACTTGCAGGTCCCCGTCTTTGTACGCTGTTTTCGCATGCCCCAAAGGTCACTGCTAACAATGACGGCAACAGGTGCGAGGTATACACGACATAGACGAACCCTTGCAGTCAACTTCATCGCCGCTATTTCGTAGTGGGGGGTTTACGCAAGCAAAGAGATCCCCACTGAGAGAAAAGTCTTGAGGTCTAGACAACTTCCGAGGGAGTATTGTACCCAAAGGCGTTCTTTAGCTGCTTCATGTTTGAAGAATTTTCTTTGTTCGTCGACATCTGGAACTGTTAGGCCACAGATGGCTTTTCTTTAGCTCCGATTGACGCTTCAGTATCTCGCCGCAGGATCCCTCGGCCCGGTCAAAGGTCAGGAACGCGCTTTTCCGTACCCCGGAACCTGGTTGTGTTCCTGAGGACCGTCTTGACACAATGACAAACATCTCGGAATAACAGGCGTTTGATGCTGTGACCTGTGCCGAGTCTTGCAGGAGGCTTGCGTCCACTGTATTGTGTGTATATTCCGTATATGCTGTTGTGTGGACAACCAACACAACACATTTTCATTGCCACGTTTTGCGTGTCATGAAACGTTCGAATTTGATTTCTTCGTGTGCCTCTGCTCGTCGTACTCGCTTGTTGTTTTCTTCTTATTACTTCTCGTATTTGTCTCTCCCTACGACTGGTACTCGGTTTATCCGCAACGCATTCCTGACTGGTGGTTAATTTTGGTATCTTGACCACTGGTCGGGCGAGCCAATCCGACTCTGGCATGCCGCAATCGCCTTTACCCACGTACCTGGACGATCGAGCTGGGTCACCCGGGTGTGCAGGAAATGCAGTTACCAGAAGGATCAAGAAACGAGAATGAAAACTGTGCGTTGACGTATTGTGCGCACATACCAAAGACATGCCCGTTGAGGCAGGCACACCTGAGTGACATGTTACGGCCCAAACAGACGTCGTACAGCTGTCGTCGTCGTCGTCATGGCGCAGCGTAGCTCATATAGTCCATACAGTCTCACAGCCTCGAGTGTTTCTAAAGGCGAGCACAACAGGGAAGAGGAGTGTTAGGAGGATATGATTTGGCATGGGCATGACCTGCCCACTTTGCGCTCCAAGGGGAGGTTCACAAATCGTTTACTGGATTGTGTAGCAAATGGTGTCTATGCTCAGCTATGACCGAAAAGGCCACGAAAACAGAGGAACCTGGATCCTGGTACCCGTCGGCAGGAAGAGAACGACAGACAGCTGTGTGATTGTGATGCTGTGCTCTTGTCCCTGCCAACCAGAGTTTGACCGCCTCCGCAGTTTGAAGTTGATGAGAATAAATAGCAAGACCATGGTCGTAACAATCGTTCATTTCGCTTGCTCTATATGCTTGTGTATCGGTTCGCTGTATATCGCTGTTCATCGTTAATCTGCCGCCAACTGAACATTAAATGCAAACTGGACGCAAGTCGTCTACTTTGCCTGCGTCTTGGGCTTGACCCCGTTGGCCACAGCTGATTTTGCCGTTGTTTTTGCCTCCTTCCGTGTGAACGTGTACAAGAACAAACCCTCGCGGCTAAACACGGGCCGGTCCTCGTCCACCACCTCCGTGATGCAAAACTTCTTCTGCGCCTTCTTGATGAACTGGTTGTCTGCCCGCCGCCGCTTCTTGAAGCAAAAGTAAATCACCACGTCATCGGCGAGCGCGAGCAGCTCTTCCAGCGTGGCCAGCAGCAACGGGAACGCCGGCTCAAAGTAGACGCAATCGGCCGCCAAGATGACGTTGGGCCGCTGCTTGCGGACCTCGTCGGGGAGCGGCTCGCCCCAGTTGAGGACCAGCGGCTGGACGTCGCGCTGCAGGCCGTTGAGGGCAATGTTGTGGCCCATGAGCGCGAACATGGGCAGCTGGTCCGTGATGTACATGGAGGGGATGTTGTCGGTGTCCGCTGCCTCCGGGGCTGGTCTGCCGGCCGCATTTTGGTTTGCCAAGGCCACAGCCAACCCGACTAGACCGCCACCAGCACCCAGTTCAAGTCTACGGAGTTAGCAAACGAGTGGTAACGGCAGCTCCAGAAATAATGAAATCATAGAACAAATACAATCAGATCACGCAGACCGAGCAGATCACATACATCCTCGCGTGAGCCATATCGTCACGATGGTATCGCAGCATGTGCTTCGCCAAGACCATGCCTGCCGGCCACAACTGCCCACCGCAGCCTTCGCTCAGGTCCTCACGGAGCCGCAGATCCGGCGCCGGCTTCAGAAGCCCGTCGAACCCCACCACGGTCTCACCTGCCGCCTTGTACTGGGGCAGCGGCGCGATCGCATCCTTGTCTGTGTCGCCGTTGCGGCTGCCGGCATCGCTCGCATTGTCGCCGTAGTGGTAATGCAGATCGCCCACCGACAACGGGTTCAGCTCCAGCGACGACGCCCGGCTGGCGGTGGCCATCGCAGCCTCGTGCAGTCTCGTGGGTCCGGCGGGGACCGGGAGACTTGGGAAGGGCCGGGGAGCTTTTGCAGCTTTTGTAGCTTTTGCTCTCGAGGCCTACGCTTTGTAATGTCAGGCCGCTGAAGCTGTGAGGGTCGTGAGAATCCGGTCTGGTCGGCAGTATCCCTGCGGTCGTGGATGGTGAAGATGCTTGGCCGTCTTGCTTGTGACACTATCTACTCTTGTGGAGAGCGCGCGATTGGGCCTTGGCAGGACACAACGACTCCCTTTCTTCAACACGATTCTCCCTTGCGTTGCGCGTTGACCGTGATTTTGGGCTGCTCGTGCAGAAAGTAAGAGACTAGAGACTCAAATCACTCGCGATGGAGAAGAAAAAGCAGGCAAAAAAATGATTGCGATGTGCACTGCTCGCGGGTTTGCTCAAGAATGCAGACTCAGATGCTCTTCTTCGATTGTTCGTGAAGCTTTGATTGGATTTATCCCTCTTGTTCTATGCGATTCGTATGAGCATGAGCGTGTTTTTGTGAGTGGTTTTTGCTATCTATCTTGTCTGACGAGAGAGGATGCTGCTCTGAATTTTGGCCGCCTTTTGTCCCGCCAGTGATTTCCCAGTGATATTTTCGTGCCCCGTGGGAATTGGGCCAGGCCGTTTCCGTAGCCTCACTGGGGCCAGCCAGGTCCAGACCCTTCCCTTTCCCGATTAGGATGGATTGTGCCTTAAAAGCGAAAAGACACGACAAAATGGCTGCCCCGCTTTTTCTCTGACGCTGCCGTTTGCGCCTGCCTCCGCGTGCACTCTTGCTCCACGCGTTAAAGCCGTTTCTGCGTTCCTTCCCCCATGCTTTCTACGTCACTTGCACATAATCTGTCGTCCTTCTCCCAAGGGCATTTGGAGTTTCTTCCTTCTTCTTTCCTTCTCTCTACTTTTTTCTCTCATGACATCCGACAATTGCTTCATCGTCACTTTGCGCTGTGCACAATTGTCTAGCACACTCGTTAATGCAGTCTCCCCCTTCTTTTTCGTGTTTTTTTACCCCTTGGTTCCACTGGCACTAACTAGATGGCTTTACATACTCGGGGCCGCTTTCTCCCTTTGGCACCGACCCTGCATACAAAAGCACCGAGACGGCACAAAAGACTGTACTTGCAACCTCTGAGGACGTCCTCCCTTTCCCAATGCCGGGCTTGGGCCTGCACATCTCTCCTCCCTGCCAATGCCCAGGAATGGAAGTCCATTAAGGCGACATTGGACCCAGGGAGGTGGCTGCTTGTGCCTGGTACTGGCGTCACGCGTTGGAAGCATCGACGAAACAATGTTCTGCAGCCATTTTGCATCGCTTTTGCAAGCCCAGTTCTTCATGACAATGTGAGAATCATGCTGCAAGCAGCTTGCCGAACTCTTGCTCTGCAAAGTTATCCTATCTGCCGTTGCTATTCCGTTGAGAAAAGGTGTATCAAGAATAACATCTAGCCTCGACGAAAGACTAAACTTCGTCTCGTCGAACCTGTCAATTTTGACAAGTTGACTGGAATTCGCCAATCCGGCTACCTCACGACTCAAACGACTAGTCTGGCCGTTTACTTACACAATGGTGCCAAACTTTGTCTCGACAGAACGACTACAGGTTTGTCGAGAAAAATGGCCCCGGGAAGGGTGGGAAGAAGCCTCCCTTTTGGGCCCAGTAACCCTCCATCCCTCCCCAGCATCAACACCTTCCTCTTCGAACAGATATCCTGGTGCCATGTCTGCGGAGGTCAATATCTCTTTCCATTCCAAGCTTTCTGACCCTCCGCCCCTTTGCCCTGTCGCTGTACGCGTTGTTGCAGTCTTTTGCGCTTCTTTGCCTTGGGCCCCCGCTCTGTTCAAGAAAATTATCACGACCATGGCCCAAGGGAGTCTTTGCGAAAGGCCTGTCACGCCCCATACCTGACAGTCTGCCTGCTCTCTCTCTCTCTCTGGACAGATACCGCGTTGCCCTGATCTGTTTTCTCTATCTTTCTTGCCGACACGATTTGTTTCGTTTCCTTCCTGTTCTTTTTTTTTTTTTTTTTTTTTTGGTTTCCTTTCTCCCGATTGCGTTTCGTTCTCTTCTTGCTGTCACTCTTTCCTTTCTCATCTTCAGTTTTGTCACTCAATTCTATTCAAAGATACCACATCCACGTTCGTTCGACAACCGCAGTATTATTTTTTCTTTGTCAGTTGTCAGTTTTTCTTTGCTCTTGTAAGCAGCAACATTACGACGCATCTCGAATCCAGTAATCTTAATCACCAGCGCATCGTCAGGCTCACACGCCCGAATATTTGTTTCTCGATTTTCGACAGCTTCCGAAACTGGTTCAACACGGAACTCGACCATTGCGAACAGCTGGGAAATCAACCAACGTTAACCGTCTCCTACGCGTTGCGGCGGCAAGATGCAGCTGCCTGTGATGCTGGCCACCCGGGCTGCGGCCTGGGTGTGCCTCATCAAGCTTGTCTCCAGCTCGCCGACCATCAGCTTCCCCTTCAATGCCCAGGTGCCTCCAGTCGCACGGATTGGCTCGACCTACTCTTTTGTCTTAGCAGCCAACACGTTTACGTCTTCTGTCGCTGCTACCTCGTCCTCATCGTCAGCGGACCCCATGACGTATTCCCTGTACAATGCGCCAAGCTGGCTCTCCATCGACTCCGGCGAGCGCTGGCTGCACGGCACGCCACAAGACAACGACGTCCCTTCTGGCGACGTGGCCGGCATCCCCTTTGGAATCGTGGCCACGGACAGCACCGGCTCGACTACCATGAGTGTCATTCTGGTGGTCTCCCGGAATCCGGAACCGACTGTCAAGATCCCCATTGCCCAGCAGCTTGCCGACACGGGCCTTCCGTACTCAGAGCCGTCGTCCATTCTAGCGTACCCGGACCAGTACTTTAACTTTTCGCTCTCACAGTCAGCATTTTCAAGATCTGGTCTTAATTATTACGCCGTCTCAGGCGACAACTCGCCGCTGCCCTCGTGGATCGCCTTTGACACGCAAGAACTCAAATTCTCAGGCACGACACCGCCGTCGGACTCTTTGGTCGAGCCTCCACAAACGTTTAATTTTCAACTCATTGCGTCTGATGTGACTGGGTTCTCCGCGTCCTCTCTTGGCTTTTCGATTGTGGTGGGAAGACGCGTGATCACAGCCGACAAACCAGCCGTGGTTCTTAACGCGACCGCTGGCAAGGAACTCGTGTACGACGGTCTGCAGCATGGCATCAAGATCGACGGCCGGGTCGCGGGCCCGAACAACCTGACTGCCAAAGTCCTGTCCGACATGTCTCCGCCCGACTGGCTGGTGTTTGATGCCACCACGTGGCTGTTGAGCGGTACGCCGCCCTCCTCGGCCCAAAACTCGGCCTTCTCCATCTCGTTTTCCGATGCCCTGGCCGATTCCGTCAATGTCACGTTCCAAGTCGACATTGACGAGAACGGCACCGTGTTCCGCGACACACTGCCCGCCATGCAGGCGCAGCGCGGCAGCGGGTTCCATCTCGACCTGGGACCCTATCTCGTCCAGACGAAGGGCGTCACAGTCGTTGTGGAGACGGACCCCAAGGAGGACTGGATCAAATTCGACAGCTCGACGCTTGTCGTGTCTGGCGACGTCCCGATTTCGGCAACCGCCTCGTCGATTTCCGTCTCGGTGCGGGCGACGCTAGACAGCTCCAAGGCCACGGAGAGTGAGACGTTTTTGTTGCAGATCTTACCGGGCACATCGTCTAACAACGCAACGGCCTCCTCCTCGTCGTCTGCTACGCCAACCACACCGACCTCGACGAGCACCACTTCTGCATCTGTGGCTGCGCCCAAATCGTCGTCGTCGTCGACCCAGACCATCCTGCTCGCCGTGCTCATTCCAACGCTGCTGCTGGCTTTGGTTCTCACAATTATCGCGTGCTGCTACCTGCGCCGGAGACGCCAGAAACGCCGCGAGTTGTCTCAGCACTTGACCAACAAGGACATTTCCGACCCTGTGCCGTTCAGCTTTGCATACAATGGCCAAGAGGACATTGGGTCGTCCATGCGGGCGCTGGACAAGGAATACAAGGTCAGCAACCTCAATAAGGCATACGCAGCCCAGCAAACTGCACATGAAAAGGCGAAGATGCAGGTTGTTGCGGAGGAAGTCCCTGTGGGCACGGCTCTGGCCGGCCCGGGCGACGACGACGAACAAGGCGAGTCGAGCGAACACAGCACAGATGCGATGATGACAAGGGCAGGCGTGGTCACGGCGGCCGCGGCGGCTACGGCGGCCACGGCGGTCAACAATGTGGCGGGCCACAGCAAAAGCGAAATTCCCGACTTCCCTGCGCCGCCCTCCATCCATTCCAGAGGACCGTCCTCGTCTCCGTCCACGTCATCCGGGGCTAGAAGCGCACGGAGCAACCGGGCCAATGCAGCGGCTAACGGACAGTGGCCCTTTGAGGCGTCGACCGTCATGTCCAGCGTGCATTCGCGGAACTCGTCAGCTGAGACTGGCCACCAATCCGGTGCCGCGTCGGACGTGAGCCACCCTGTCGACGACGCCCAGCACCGCGATGCCCTCGGCATTCTCCGCAGCATTGCCTCGTCATCCTTGTCCACAAAGAAGAGCGCATCCGTGCTCACACGGCAGACCGTCCGCACCAGCACGCCCATGCAGCTGGACATTGCAGTGCAGGCTGCAGAAGCCAGCCGAGCCAACTCAGCCGCCGGTGGTAGCCGATTGCCCGAACACGTCTTGGACAGCCAAGAAGCCATTGTGGACGAGGACCGGGATTCGGTGGGCACCGTGGTGGTCGGTGACGGCAACGGCAACCAATGGCACAGCGGCCAAGTCAGCCATGGCGACGGGCAGAGTTCGATACAGGCCGTGGCCGATGGGACGCAGTCAACGCTGGAGTCCAACGACGCAATGGAAAACGGGGCGGCGGGCGAAGTCAATGGCCGGCGAGGCTTCCTGTCGGGCTTCGCGTCAAAGATTGCCAACCGTTTCAAGTGGGGTGTGCCCGTGGGCAAAGCACGGTCGGCTCTGAAGCGCTTCTCGACGACGGGCCCCAGCAGCTACCCGTCACCCGACGCAGCCTCGTTCGATACCGACTTGGGTAGCGTGACCATTGGCCGGATTACGACTGCACAGCCCTACAAGCCACGACCCGTGTTCATCGGCAGCGTCCAACGCATCAACGAAGAGTCGCCGCAACCGGGCAGCGCGCGGTGGAACCGTGACTCAAAACCAGACAGTCGGGCTTCGGGCGCCGTGACGAGCCGAAATGGTGCGTCCAGCATCCAGACACCCCGTACCGGCGTCTTTGACCACCGGCAGCAAGGATACAACCCCATGCACTTTAGTGACGATGATGACGACGACGACGACAATGACGACGGCGAGAGCATACTGAACGGCAGCGACTTTGCGGCCGACGAGGCCATCCGGCTCGACCCGCCACAGCCGGCCTTTTTGGCGCCATCCAGGGCGGAGCACGACGCCACCGATTTGTCGCAAGACATTGCCAGCTCCTTGAGCAGCCGCCGGCCCACGAGCGGCAGCAGCGGCATGAGCGGCATCTCGGCGGCCATGGAAGAGGTCCGCAGCTTGCTGCTGTTGTCCACAGGAACGCCTTCCAGCGGGCACAGCCTGGACAGCCGCCAACAGATGCGCCGCGACAGCGACGACAATGGCCTGTACGCGGCGTCGTCCAACTCGTGGGAGACGCTCCCTTCGTCGAGCGAGCCCAACTGGACCAGCCTGTACGAGTATGTGCTACCGGGGCAGCGGGCGGCGGCCGGGCCTCTGAGTCATTACGGCCACGGCGCAGCCACGGCCACGGCGACGGCCACCGATGCCAGCAGCAACGAGCCGCCGACGCCCGCTACGGGCGCCGGCCTGCCGTACGCCTTTGCACGGCCACAGCAGATCCACACGGGCAGCCCTGGGTCGGCGGCGCAGCACCAGGCCCAGGCGCGTGCGCGGGCAGCTCAAGCCGGGGCCCAGGCCCAGGCCCAGACTCATGCACAAACCCAGCAGAGAGCGAAAACGGCGGCCGGCGCAAGCCCATCGTCGCATGACGACATCGCTGCCAGCCCGCGCACCGCGGCGTACCTGACACCCGAGACGCAAATGTACCGCGAGCTCGGCAGCGCCGGCAGCAGCAACGATGAGGACAACGATTTGGCTCTGGAGGGCCGCGGCTACCGCCACCCATCGTCGTACTATGGCGAGTCGCCGTACGCGATGACGAGCAACGACTACGAATACCCGCCGCCCTTTGTGGCAGGCGACGGGACGTATCACGCGCACGACGGTGGTGGTGATGTCGTCGGCCACGGCAGCGACGGCAGTGCGTCGAGCATCGGCGTGGCCATGTCCAAGTACTCCAAAGACCCGAAGATGACGCAGGCGTCTCTGGCGTCCGCGGCGAGCAGCGGCATCCGGGCCTTCATCTAAGTCACAGGCTCAGAGAGGACCGTGGGGAGTCGAAACAAAAGTACATATCTCACATCACAGTGCATCGCGACTGGCGATGGGCGTTTTGCGTTTGCATGCAGACACGGCATTTTCTCAACAGACAAAATTCAAAATTGAGAAGAGGGCGATACTTGCACACGCAGTTTAATGTTAATATTTGGGAGGGTGGTAGGGTAGAGAGAGAGGGAAGAAGGAGAAAATGGGGGGCTGTCTGTTTGATTTTCTTTTGTCGATTACGTCTTCTCTTTGCTTCATCTTGGCGTGGACTACTGCTCGAATTGGTGGTGTTTGGGGCGTTATTTTGGGCTGTCTTTTGGTCGGTTTTGTTTTTGTCGTCGATCCCCTTTGACCCGACCGATCGAGTGATACCTTGCTTTTTTTGTTTTTTACCATATACAGCACACGCTTAACATACGTTCATTTGTCTCTTTGCATTCGTCCCCCGTTTCTGACGATGTGATCAAGGCAGAGATGAGGCCAACCAGGGCTCAAACATCAAGCAGCATTAGCTCGGGTCGCCCCCTGGGCCGGCAGCCAACGGGCCAATTGCCACTCTCGGGAGTGGCCTTTTGAGCCGTCTGGGCGGTTGGGTGGTTGCAGACCAGTATCTTACTTTGTTCCTGGTGTTGATTCTTGTTTCCTGATGCTTTGCTTTCACTGAAGAAATTGTGGTGGTGGCAGTCACTGCCTTGTGAGTCCTTCCGCTCATGTCTTCACTTCGGCCTCCCTCAACGATCAAACAACCGCAAAGCCTTGTTGTGGCTGCCCTCATCAGCCAATGGCGACTTTCAGCTCTTGTGTTCTTCCCAAGACACGCATCCACCGGGTCGCGTTCCGGAGCAGAAATACGGTCTCGACGTGGCTGTGCCCGTCGTGTGGCAGAAGGCCTGCTGGAAGGTCGCGTAAATTACACCCAAAAAGGTCAATGGCCATGTCGTCCAGTAGGGATTTACAGGGGGTGTTGCAGGGAACTCTGTACGGGAATTGAAGGGAAAGAAGGCAGTTCCAAGCCGTCATTGGGTTGGTCTCAGTCATGCCTTCTATGGCGCATTCGATAGGTCTCCAGTGTGCCATGCAGCAGTCTCCTTTCTAGAACGTTGTGCTTTCGTTGAATGTGCACAAAAACAGCCTAGTAAATCAACCTGGCTGTCTCGATGTTGTGTGTGCCCCTGAAAAGAGGGAGCACACGGCAGGGGGCCAAGACTCGACTCGAGCAGTATTGGTGTTTGTGACGCAACAGTGTGCGAGCGAGGCAGTGAGGATCCATGTGTGCAGTCTGTGAGTGTGCACCCGCCTAGATGGGCGCTCGTTTGGTATATTAGAAACGGCATTGCCACTTGCCAAACCACGGACGGGAACACGCGCAGTCTCGTTTGCCTGCATCGTTCTCCACGATCACATCGCGGCGTCTTGTCGCCTCTTTCTTCCCTGCAGTTTGCCTCACAACCCACACCGATCACAGCCTTCTCGTCAAGGGCATCCAATACGACCTCCCTCTACAGTAGTTCTGCGCTTGTATTGCTGCCGCATCGGTTCAGGCCGACGAACAATCATGCTGCCCCGTGTCTCGTCCATGGTGGCCACGGCCGGCTCTCGTGCCTCCCGAACATCGTCGTCATCCAGGTATGTGCTCCCACACCCAGCGTATCTCAGAACAACATGTACGCAAATACTGACTGTGCAGTGTCCACACCCGCTCGTCGAGCCCCTTCGCCACCCAGGCCTGGTTCTACGAGTCGTTCCTCGCCCACACTGACCAGTACGAACGTCTTGTCGCCACCGGCAGTCCCCGCGTCGGCGTGTCTGCCCTGGCATCCGTCAGCAGTGTGTTGGGCCTCGTGAACGGCGTCCCGAACGGCATGGCCAACGGCATGGCCAACGGCTGTGTTGCCGTTCCCAGCTACCCCACCCACATCGAGTTCGAACTCCCCGACGCAGCCACCGGTGCCGCCGTCATCGGTGGTGTCGCGCCCGGCCTCGCGGACGTGAACCACAAAAAGGTTCACACGTGGCCGCTGAGCAAGAAGGAACTCAAAATGTGGCAGGCCTAGGCACACGTGGAGAGGCCAGGCATAGGAACCTAGCCAAGGCAATGGGCTGTCTAGGAAGAGAGTCGAGAGCTGAGACGCGAGGGACAATGAGAAGATCGGTCGAACGAGGCCGGAGTGATCGAAACAGTATCAAGCGACACGTCGAAAGGCTTCACTCGACCGAAGAGGATGGCTCTGTTTCCATTGGCTGTTGTTTGTCTTTTCAGGGGGTTCGTGAATCGTCTGCGAGTACTTTCGTAACTTACCGAGTGCTTATCGCCATTGCCTTCAAACTGGATCATTGCCCGTGTTGCAGCCTCGCCCAAGTGAAGTTTCGTCGCCTTCCGATGGATATTGATAGCCGCCACTTGACTGACAGCTGGCGAAGGCAAATGATGGGCCCGATAGTTTGGCAGTACACGAAAATCAGTCAGCAAACGACGAACCGTCTGCCAGCACCAAACAGAAAAGGCCAGCAAAGGCATTGGTGGAACGTCTTGGAAGCTTCTAAGCAAGCAGCGGGCTGAAAGTTTGGGCCACTTTTGCCTCTGTGACCCTCTGTTCCGTCCCCTCCGCCTTGTAAAACGGGGCCCACTTTGGGGGAGTCAAGCCTACACAGTAGCTGCGGAGTAATGTTAGGTGGGCAACAGTCACTCGCCGCCTTGCAGCGAAGCCAAGTCATCCAGGCAAAAGGGCAAGTCGTCATCCGAGCAGTGCCTAGCACCATGTACCCCCACCACCCAATTTGTATGCACCGGCTACATTGACGTGCCCGCCGTCTCTGGCCGGACAACGCCTGCCGCTGGCCGAAGCGCAGCGCTTTGTCTCGCCTGTGCTGTCCGCCCCATTCTGGCCATTGTGCCACGGGCTCCTAACAGCTAACGCTCCTACAGGCAGACAGATGCAAGCGTAGTATCCGTTCCTGCCTGTCTGGCCACACGGTAATCATTCCTTCCAACCATTTCGCCTGTCTTCTATTTCGTACCTCCTTCAGCATCATCTCCATCCAACTCTTTTATCTCCTTCCTCTCTCTCCCATCTCCATTCTTTTTCTCCCGCCAACTCTACTTCCAACCACAGCTCCCTTTTCTTCTTTTGTTGAAACCCGTTGAGTTCTTGCAACTCTATTGTGTTTCAACTGCTTTCTCCCTTTCCTCCCACGCCGAACGTGCAAGAGAGCTTCGCTTCCCTCTTGCTTTGCCCGTGGAGCCTCATCCTCCATTTCTCCATTCTCGCCCAGCCTCCACCTTGACACCTCGAGGACGCCCTGTTTTCCTATCGTCATCGTCACACCTTGTTTCCAGCCTCAGTCCCCATCCCGTCATCATGTCTGACCATCCGGACGTCAAGCCGGACGTTGCGCCCAAGAAGCACAAGGTCAACCTCAAGTAAGTGCACTGCCTGCCATTGCTTCTGCATCTCGTCTCGAGATAGCTAATGCCCGGCTCTGCCCCTGCCTCCCGGCTTCTCCGGGGCGCTGGCTTGTGTCCTCTTCTTCTTTGCGCAGCATGCTAACGTGTTGTCCCTCACCATAGCGATGCTTCTGGAGCTGACCGCCGCGATGTGAGTAAACCTCGGATCTTTCTCGCTTGTCCCTGCGGGACGACAACGACGACGAGCTTGAGCGACGATGATTGTCCTCTGTTCCCGACGAAGACGAAAGCCATCAACCATGTATGCTAACAACCTCGACAGGAAGACGATACTGCCACCGCCATCCTGAAGAAGAAGAAGAAGCCCAACCAGCTCCTGTACGTACAGCCAAATACAAACTCCGATGGCCGACATCGCCCCGAGTGGCCACACGATCTTGGCTTGTACTGTATCATACCAGATTGCTAACACACACACACACACAGCGTCACCGACTCCACCAACGATGACAACTCCATCATCATGCTGGCGCCCAGCACCATGGACACCCTGCAGCTCTTCCGCGGCGACGCCGTCCTCGTCCGCGGCAAGAAGCGGAAGGACACCGTCCTAATTGTCCTATCCGACGACGAGCTGGACGAGGGCAGTGCCCGCCTCACCCGTGTGGCCCGCCACAACCTGCGCGTCAAGCACGGCGATGTCGTCACCATCCACCCCTGCCCAGACATCAAATACGTAAGGAGCACCGCCCTACCCCAAAACTACCAATCCCCACTAACCGCTTCCTATAGGCCAAGCGCATTGCTGTTCTCCCGATTGCCGACACCGTCGAGGGCCTGACCGGCTCACTGTTCGACGTCTTCCTTGCCCCCTACTTCCGCGAGGCCTACCGGCCCGTCCGCCAAGGCGACCTGTTCACCGTGCGCGGTGGTATGCGGCAGGTCGAGTTCAAGGTCGTCGAGGTCGACCCCCCAGAGTACGGCATTGTCGCCCAGGACACCGTCATCCACTGCGAGGGCGACCCCATCCAGCGCGACGAGGAGGAGAACAACCTGAATGAGGTCGGCTACGATGACATTGGCGGCTGCCGCAAGCAGATGGCCCAGATTCGCGAGATGGTCGAGCTGCCGCTGCGGCACCCCCAGCTCTTCAAGTCCATTGGTATCAAGCCGCCCCGCGGTGTGCTTCTCTACGGTCCTCCTGGTACCGGTAAGACGCTGATGGCCCGCGCCGTCGCCAACGAGACGGGCGCCTTCTTCTTCCTCATCAACGGCCCCGAGATCATGTCCAAGATGGCTGGCGAGTCCGAGTCCAATCTGCGCAAAGCCTTCGAGGAGGCCGAGAAGAACTCGCCTGCCATCATCTTCATCGACGAGATCGACTCCATCGCCCCCAAGCGTGAGAAGACCAACGGCGAGGTCGAGCGCCGCGTCGTCTCGCAGCTGCTCACCCTCATGGACGGCATGAAGGCCCGCTCCAACGTCGTCGTCATGGCCGCCACCAACCGCCCCAACTCCATCGACCCTGCCCTGCGTCGTTTCGGTCGCTTCGACCGCGAGGTCGACATTGGCGTCCCGACCCCACTGGCCGTCTGGAGATCCTACAGATCCACACCAAGAACATGAAGCTGGCCGACGACGTCGACCTGGAGCAGATCGCCGCCGAGACGCACGGCTACGTCGGTTCCGATTTGGCCGCTCTGTGTTCCGAGGGTGCCATGCAGCAGATCCGCGAGAAGATGGACCTCATCGACCTCGACGAGGACACCATCGACGCCGAGGTCCTCGACTCTCTCGGTGTCACCATGGAGAACTTCCGCTTCGCCCTGGGCGTGTCCAACCCGTCGGCCCTGCGCGAGGTCGCTGTTGTCGAGGTGCCCAACGTCCGCTGGGACGACATTGGTGGTCTGGAGACGGTCAAGCAGGAGCTCAAGGAGAGCGTCCAGTACCCTGTGGACCACCCCGAGAAGTTCCTCAAGTTTGGCATGTCGCCCTCCCGCGGTGTGCTCTTCTATGGTCCGCCCGGTACCGGTAAAACGCTGCTGGCCAAGGCCGTCGCCAACGAGTGCGCGGCCAACTTCATCTCGGTCAAGGGTCCTGAGCTTCTGAGCATGTGGTTCGGCGAGTCCGAGAGCAACATCCGCGACATCTTTGACAAGGCCCGTGCGGCCGCGCCCTGCGTCGTCTTCCTCGACGAGCTGGATTCGATTGCCAAGGCCCGTGGTGGCTCGGTCGGCGATGCCGGCGGTGCGTCGGACCGTGTCGTCAACCAGCTCCTGACGGAGATGGACGGCATGACCTCCAAGAAGAACGTCTTTGTCATTGGCGCCACCAACCGTCCCGAGCAGCTTGACCCTGCCCTGTGCCGTCCCGGCCGTCTGGACTCGCTCATCTATGTGCCCCTGCCCGACGAGGCCGGCCGTCTGGGCATCCTCAAGGCCCAGCTGCGCAAGACGCCCGTTGCGGACGACGTCGACCTGCAGTACATTGCCTCCAAGACGCACGGTTTCTCCGGTGCCGATCTGGGCTTCATTGCCCAGCGCGCCGTCAAGCTGGCCATCAAGGAGTCCATTACGGCCGACATTGAGCGCACCAAGGCCGCCGAGGCCGCCGGCGAGGATGTCGAGATGGACGAGGACCTCGAGGACACGGTTCCCGAACTGGCCAAGCGCCACTTTGAGGAGGCCATGCAGATGGCCCGCCGCTCCGTCACGGACGTGGAGATCCGCCGGTACGAGGCTTTCTCGCAGCAGATGAAGAACGCCGGTCCCGGCTCGTACTTTAAGTTCCCCGAGGGCGGCATCGACTCGGCCGGCGCCACCAACCCGGCTGGCTCCGCGCCCGAGGGCTTCGGCGATGCCGGCGCGGACGACGAGCTCTACGACTAAGTCTGCGTGCTGTTGGAGCAATGTTGTGTAGGGCAAGGGACGCCTGGCTTTTTAGATGAGGAAAGACATAGGTTTGATTTGCATTTGGTAGAGAGACACACAACCTCTGGGTCGTTTAACTTTTTTTTCCAGTTAGAATGAGACATGTGCCTTGATTTGTGCTGCTTTTGCTTTTGCTTTTTGCTTCTGCTTTTGCTCTGCTTTCCTCTTGTTTTCTACGTTTTCTGCTTTCCAGGGGTTCAAGGAATAATGGCACGGAAGACGAACGACTTCTCCTTTGCTATGCTTGTTCTTCTTTGCCAGTTGTTTTTCTTCGATATTTGCTGTATTCTAGTTTCCTTGTTTCCTACTAAACTCGATTCATATTCCGAACCTGCTTGGCATTACAAAGTTGACGAAGTTGCATGCTGTTTCCCTTACGGACTAGCCTCAGCAATGGGGACGATACCAAAAGTCAACCCCTGACGCAAACAACACAGGACTGTATGGAAATGGCCTACATGCACACTCGAGGGTATTGCGGTAATAACTTTTCGTCGTACCCGTCTCAGAGAAAAAGACTGAACAACATACGTATACCACCTCGCCACTCGTAGCACGTGAGGCAGCTATTGCATGAAAGACGAAAACAAAAAAACCACAAATGAACGTCAAGACGAAAGACAAAAACACCAAACGAATGAGTTAAACAGAGGTCCAGACAGAAAAGACCCTGGTGTGATTCTGCCTCACACAATACTGGAAAAGTATACAGTTCCCCAGTCATGACAAAAAACGCCCCCAAGACAAAAAATTGTGTCGTGACGACAATGGATAAACACACAAAAGCAGTATACACCCAATAAAAACACCACCGTTACCAACTTAAAAGCACGACCCATTCCATACGCCATACTCGCCGTCCGCATCGTCTTCGTCATCTTCCTCGACTTCGTCATCTTCCTCGACTTCGTCGTCTTCCTCGTCTTCCTCGTCTTCCTCGTCTTCCTCGTCTTCCTCGTCTTCCTCGTCTTCCTCGTCTTCCTCGTCTTCCTCGTCTTCGTAGTCGCCGTCGACCTCACCGGTGTCGGGGGGCGACACGGTTGCCCTCGCGCTGATGCACTCGTCCTCCGGGCCCGTCCCGTTGTCAGTGCCGATGGCTGCGGTGGCCTACTCCTCAATCTCGCACACCATGTCCAAGCTCTCCCGCGTCGCCCGCAACGCCTCGTCAATCACGCTCTGCGGCAGCGCCAGCGACCCCGGCTGGCCCGGTTTTACTTTGGTATTTGCGGCGCCGTTGCCGTTGCCGTTCGTGCTGGCGGCGCCGTTGGCCGCACCATGGGCGGCCGTACTGGTGTCGTGCCGGATGTCGTCCATGATGCGGTTCATCAGCGCCGGAAAATTGGAGAACTCGCCCGACCGGAGCAGTTGCAGGGCATGCGCCTGCACGGTGGCCGGCCAGTTGGAGGTGTCGGCGTTGAGGATGTGCAAGAGGTAGTCTTGGATTCTGGGGGTGGTGTTAGTGACCGCTCAAAAAGAGAGTTAGTGGGGAACGGTGAAGGGGCTTGGGGACCTACCGGCCGACGTGGCCGTCGCGGATGAGGACCATGTTGATCTGGGAGCGCAGGTCCGGGTCGAGGGTAGCCGGCGTATAACTCGCAGCCGCCGACGGCACCTTAACCGGCGTGGACGGCGTGGACGTGACAGTCGCCCCAGAAGCCGCGCTACCCGCACCAGCACCGTTACTGCTGCCCGCTGCGGCGGCACCACTTGACGTGGCTGTCGGCATGTTGGGTGTGTGTATGTGTGTAGTTCGTTGAGTGTGGCCTTCTCTTCAAGCCCCAGGTTCTTCCCAAAATCCCCCCACGAGATACCTCTAACTCGAGCAACCTTGCTTGTGTCCTCTTCTGTTACTAGTTTCGTATTTTTGTTCGGTCGAGTACGGGTGTCCCGAATTCAAGCTCCTTTGCGAAAGAGAGCTCTGGAAAGAAAGGAGGCCGTGTAAAGTGCAGTATGGGAAGCGATCTCGGGTGGAACCTGGCCGTCGCGAGAACAACACAGAAAATCAAAAAGGAGACAAAAACGAGATAGTAGAAAGGGATAATAGAGCTAACAGTTCCGAGTTCTGGCCGGACTGATCTTTAGTGCTGTTCTCTCTTGTCCTCTTTGTTGTGTTGTGCACCCCCCAAGTTGAACTTCCAAGATGTTCGTGGCGCCGTTTTCGCAGTTGAGATCGTCTATTGGATACGTCGTAGATTCGCAGGGACGGGTTGCGTTATGAGGGACGTTTGTAGAAAGGACGTGGACAAGACAAACAGCCAGCTCGTCGACTCGCAGTTGGGGTCTGTCGCTACCCTCGTCGGCCGGAGAAAGAGACAGAGATACTGTCGGGAAGAGTAAAGGCCCGTGGTCGGTGGCTGTGATCAATTTGTGGATTGCGGTCGATTGCCCTTTGCGATGCGAAGGGAAAAGGGAAAGTGGTCGGATGCCGAGCTGTCGAACAACCAGTAATGGCGTTTGGATAGGGCTTTTTTCACTGCATGTTAGTTGGCTCGTTTGGGGGAGGTCAGGAGGCTGCCAAGCGCTAAGCAAACACAGGCCAGGCCAGAGGACAGAATGTGACACACTGGGAGGTTCAGGTTCAGCACAAGGCTGGCAGCGTAACGTCGACGAACTGCAGGCACCTTACGGCATGTAGCGCCCCAAGCGGCCCAATGCCTAATCCACGCAGCCCAGCCCCCTACATTGAACAGGTGCGGGGCCAATCCTGTCAGCGGCCACAGTCGGTAAGATAATAAATATCGTAAGATATCTCACGACGTAGGAGTCTCTGAATAACAACTCTCCCCTGAAAATATTTTCCACAAACTAGAAAGTTAGTACACCACCACAACGTGCACAACACTAACAGATTCGGTTTTGGAAAGCTTTTCAGGAAAACCACAAGGAAGAAGGCATTTTGGTAGAGTTGGCCTTCTTCGTCTTTACGTCGTCGCGCGATCAAGTCTGCCACTGACGACTCTCTCCTTTTACGACAAGTAAAGAGGAAGCAATTACCTTTACTTTTCACTCTCGAGATCGCGAGCCCGTCGTCGAAACCCGTGCCCGGTACTCTCGAGGCCGACAGTATAATGATGGACGCAACAACTAACGGTTAACGTCATACACCGATTAGACTTGGTTGGTTGGTTTATTTAACCGCCACAGTGTACTAAAAAGTACGACCCTCTAACGGTCTACGGGCGGGCGTTAAAGGGTCGTACTTTTTAGTACACTGTGGCGGTTAAATAAACCAACCAACCAAGTCTCTGCATAGTGTAACTGACCTTCCGCTTACATTATACACCTATCATCCTACAATATTGGACAGATTGTGAGCCCTGAGCTCCTTTGGGTGAGCTATCAAGAGAACAATGCAGAGGATGGACGAGCAAGCAGTTAGAACAAGTTATGTATATATAATGGCAATTGCTTTCTTCATTTATACCCCTAAGTGTCTTTTTTGGTATGGAGGGATGGTTTTTTTCTTTCTTTTTTCGGCTTCTTTTACAAAAAGGGTGAATCGACGACGATGCAAAAAGAAAAGCAAAAAAAAAAGGTCTATGGAGAGGTATTCATCGGGTCCCCGGTCGGCGACGCACCGGTCGCGATGGCTGCTGCTGTCGTCGCAAAGTACCGCACGTCGACGTCTTCGTCTTTTTGCAGCTTCTCGAGGCTCGGCAGCACGCGGCTCTGGATCAGCTCGGCGCCCTTGGCGGACGGCGCGGGAGGTGCGCCGCTGCCGGCCTTGTCAGCATTCTCGGGCGAGTGCAGTGTGCCCTGGTCCGGCAGCCGTTTGAGCACATCAATCAGAACCCCGTACGTCTTGGCGACGTTGAAGCGGATATTCGGAATGTCATCCACCACCAGTTTGTCCATCATCGGGAGAATGTGCTTGCCAATCACCTCCAGGCTGACCACACTTGCGAGGGTCTGCATGCGGGTTAGTAAAACAGACCGTGAAAAAGAAAAGGGCAAGGGGCAGCCATGAGTCGACAGGGGCCGCAACATACCGTAATAGCAAAGCAGGTCGTCATCCGGTAAAGGTAGTTGGGGTGGTTACCCATAGCCATGACTTTCGGAATGATCGCCTCGCTGGCCCAGTCGACGCCAAAGACCTCCGTGAGCTTCTTGAGGTTGTGTGTTGCCGCTTCACGGATCGAAAACACCGTGTCGCCCAGCCAGCTCATGCACAGGCTGCTCAACTTCTCGTCAAAGAACTCGACGCCAAGCTGGCTGGCGAGCAGCGGAATGTACTCGATAATAGCCAACCGCACTCGCCACTGCTTGTCCTCGGCCAGTTGAACTATAGCCGGCAACAGGGACTGAGAAAGAAGGTCGATGCCAATAACTAGTGAGGACAAGATGCGTGAGCAAGGAATCAGCATATTCAAGCCGGGGACAAAAGCATAGCTATATATACCTTGGTTCACAAGCTCCAGTTTGGAGATGATGTGAAGGCGAACTTCAGGAAACTCGTCCTTGAGCATTTGCAAAAACATGGGCAGGAGGTGGTCGATTGTCCTGGAAGAGAAAGGTCAGCTTGCGGATGAATGTACGACGAAACGTGGTCACAACAATGGGGGCCACGCGGTGGACGTACTCTTGCTTGCCCAGAATTGGTGCTAGGCCGGATATCTGTGTGCCCAGGGCCGCGCGCACGTGCTGGGACGTGTCCGATACAAGGTCCTCGACGCTGGGCATAATCTCGTTAAGTAGCATGTCACGGTCGACCAGGACACAGAAGCCGGGTATTTGGCCGGCAATGGCCGTCCGCACCTCGGCTTCGTTGTCCTTTAACAACTTGACAAAGGCAGGGACCAGGTCTCTCGTGACGACCTCCTCGTCGACGGCTTTGGCAATCTTCTCAAAGTGGTCTGCAACCATGTACCGCACACGCCAGCTCTTGTCCTCGATCAGGCTGCGCAGGGCCGTGAGCAGCACGCCATGGCTGGACTGCTGCTCCTTGGGAACGACTTCGGCAATGGCGATGAGAATCTCGACGGTAAGAAGACGGACGCTATCTTGGTCGTCTTGTGCGAGGTGCTGAAACAAGGGGATCATCTCGTCAATCACAATGGCGGCGGGCATCTCCTTGACAAATTTGGGCATGTGCGTGGCGGACTGGCGCCGCACCATCGGGGTATCATCGTGGACAAGCTGTCCGAATTGCTGGCGGAGCTGCTCCTGGACACCGGGCGGCACCTTCTTGTATGGGGCTGTGTATAGTCCGCAGCCGCTCACTTTCGACGTGAACCAGTCGGCCTTGGACAGGCGCACGGTCAGGGGCACAAAGTACTCCTCGACCTGCTTCGGCGACAGCTCGTCGCAGATCTTGTTTAGAGACTCGACCGCCTAGTAAGGGGTATCGGTTAGCGTTGATGCTGGTCAAAGAATGGCCGACACAGGGGGCTGGGCTGCCAACGCACTTTGTCTCGGACAACGGGCTCCTCGATCGCAGCGAGGTTCTCTAGGGGCGACAGGAGCACATGACCCCACTCCGGGCCGCCGACATATTCAATGAAGCCACCGAGCTCCTCGCTCAAGGCAACAAGCACCTCATCCTCGTCTTCGACAGATTCTGTAGTGGTCACAACATCAACGGTTAGTTATACAGTGTTCAACGAAAGCTGCCATGAGCTACCCCACTCTGGCCGCCCCGTATCCTTTCTCGACGCGTCCCAATAGTCTCGCGATCGACCTTTGCAACAATGCCTGGATCAAAACGCGGGCTGTACATCTGCTTTCCGTCACATCGTGCACGGCACGTGCTGCCAACAGAGCGGTATCGGAAGCGTTTGCATCAAAAGGGCGGACAAAAAAAACAGGCATAGACACGCAGTCGCGGTCGTTAAACAATAAAGAGGAGCATTTCACCGACCATCGAGAAAGGGAATCAGTTCTTCGCGCGTGCGCTCAGCGCCGAGTGCGAGAGCAATCGTCGACAGACGGTGGATGGCATTGAGACGGAGCAGGACATCGTCGTGCTACACGAAAGGACATCAGCAATCGGTATGTTTCCACAATCATAAAATCAACCATCATTGCGTCGGAAAGCTAGAGCTCAGACAACAGCCATGATCCAACAACCCATTCGTAGGACGAGGGCGAGACACAACAAAAGGGGCGTGTGGCCAGCGGAAGTCAAAAAATTCGTACCTTGAGCTCATCGATAAGCACGGCAATGGGGTAGAGCTCGTCCGTGGCGTTGGGCGCGTCTGCCATGAGGAACGGAATGGTGACTGTGACGAGGGAAAGCGAAAAGCGGCTCGGGACGGCAGGTCGATGGAATCGAGACGACGAGGAGGAGAAGGAGGAGGCGGTGGTGAGAGATGCGGTGCGATGCTTTGTCTGGCGGGGAAGAAAGACAAAAGTAGGGCGTCGCGCGAGGAGGGGCCTTTCACGTCGATTCGGGTGGCGATGCTCTGTGACGAAAACTCCAAGATACAAAAAAAAAATCGAAAAATAAGGCCGGTGCGAGTCAAAGGTCGATGATTGCGCAGCCGGAAATCGGAAGGTGTGGATATGAAGAGAGGCTGAAAACGAGGCACAAGGGTGCAAAATGACGAACAGGACAGAGAAATAAAAAGAGACGAGAAGAGCGATGCAGTGAGCGCTTCTCAAGCTAAAACAAAAATAGAAACCGAGCAGGCGGAGAAAGAGACGGTCTGCGAGGGAGGGGAGGGGGTGATGCGTTTTCGACGAGCGCGCAGTGGAGCTGTTGATTGACGATTGGCGATGCAAAGGAGGGAGGTTATTAGACTGGGATTGAGGTTGGGGGGGAAGCAAGCAAAAGTAGAAGACACTGGAGGGAGAGTGGAATGGGGTCCCTTTCGTTATTCGAGATGTGCTTCGAAAAGAACAAGGTCCGTACTGACAGAGGAAGGGGCAGCCCAGTCCCAAGCAAGGTTTTTGGGTCGCGAGCAAGGCCCAGGTTGGAAAGAGCATTCACCACCCAACCGCCCAATCCCGCCCCTCCCTGTAGTACAGGATACAGCGGTCGCTAGAGGGGCGCCTCTGGTTGCTGTTTGTGCCTCCCCTCGTTGCTTCCCCCTTTTCGGAGTTTTGTTTTTTCGTTCCTTGTTTCGCTGTTTCCAAGCTGGCGGCAGTGTCGCTAGTGCTAATTTAAAATTTTGGGGGGCCTTCCTGTCTGATCTGGTCGGGGTGGCCGGGCGCGCCTTCCCAAACAGTGGGATCGCATTACAGCATTCCCAGCCCCGTCCGTCTACGGGGTAATAGTAAGATACCCTACCGAAAGGGAAGGCGTTGCAATTAGAGGACACAAGGCCATCCATCGCTGGATTGTGCAAGTAAACAATTGTAAATAGCGTTCCATTCCTTCCAGGTGAGCTATGTTGTCAACCGCAACAACAGGCATTTGTTATGCCGGGTCGCGTGTGCCTACGACTGCCAATGCCGGCACGACCCAAACCATGCGCGGACAACGGAAAAGAGTGATGCAATCGTCGTTTGGTCAGATACAAAGCAAGAGGCGCTACTGGTAAGATAGCCTAGGATCGGCCTAAAGCAATAGCTCTAGAAGAGAGCTGAAAGGCCAGTGGCGGGGTAGTCTTAAGATACATGTCAACTGACATTCAGTGAGGGGTGGAGTCTGAAGGCTGAAGGCGCCCACAATGCAGCTTCCCTCCCCGGTTCCCGTGCCCTTGACAAAGCAAGCAGCTGCCCTGCCATGCAATCTATTACGATGCCCGGAACAGAAGGCGCAGAACAATGTGCGAGTTAAGAAGGAGCAGCCTTGCTGCATCCACTGCAGTGCTTTGGTGCTGTAATATGGGTTGGTAAACGCCCAATGCAAGATTACATAGCAACCAACACCAGAAGCTTGGGCCCGCTAGGTTAAACGACAGCGGGGTTGCCGGCGGCTGGCAAAATGGAGACTTCAGACAGCGCGCGCGGCAAGACGAATGGCACATCCCATCTTGAACGAAAGCACGTGATATCAACATTGAGGGCCTCAAATAGAAATAGAGTCCTGAGGGCAACAAAGCTCATGTTGATTCGCTGGGGCTTTTTCAGGTGGTCTAAAGGCACCAGAGACCAAATAAGAATAAAGACGCCGAAAGGCAAAAGGCAAAACGAGAGTGGGAGGAATAAAAGATAACCCACCCCAGACAAAACGCTGATCCATACAAAATAAACAAAATGCAAGAGTCTTGTCTAATCATAATAATAAAAACGTCGAGACGCCGAGGCCACCAGCAAACCGCAATTCTCCATTCTCCCTGCTACATATCCCGCAGCTCTTGCTCGCCGCTAGAGCGGTTCATCTGCCGGCTGCGTCTGCTGCCGCCGCCACCCACAAACGAGTCAAAGACGCCGCCGCTGCCGCTGCCGCTGCCGCTGCCGCCACTGCTGGTCGCGTTGTCTTTTTCCCCGTCTGCGTCGGCCAGGCCAAAGAGAGACTCGCGGCCGTTGATGTTGCTAGCAGGTGTACCACTTCTGGTGCCGGACACGGAGCCGCCACTCTCATGAACGGTGTTTGTTGCGTTCCCTGTATTACTGCCATTGCCATTGCCATTGCCAATGCTGCTGCCGACGGCCGACAGCGTGCCAAGGACGCCGCCGACCTTTTGGCCCAGACCGAGGCCGGCAAAGCCGTCCCGGAGAGCAGCAAAGGCACTGGGTTCGTTGGTAGACGAGCCGCTGCGCTGGAATGAGGGGATCGAGTCGACATTGTCGTCAATGGGCGAGGCGAGCAGAGCGCGCGCCGTGGCGGCGTTGGGGACGTTGATCGTCGTTGCTGTTGTTGTTGTCGCTGTCGTCGCAAGCTCGGCTCCCGCAGACTGCGACGTCTGGAAGGACGGCGGTGAGGCCGGACTGGCACCACGGCGGGGCGAGAGGGACCGGCTGCTGCGCGCACTCCTTGCTGTTGGGCCTGATGGGGCTGCAGGGTCGTCGTCGCCGGGCGTCACGATAACCGTCGCCGGCGCCGCAGCTGTGGCCGTCATGGTGGCGTGGTAGTTGACGTTGCGTTCCACCGCGGCGGCTGCCGCGGCGTTGAGCGCGCTGTTCATGTCCTGGTCAGTGCGGTTAAAAGCCTGGTGCCACCAGCGGATCTCGTCGAGTTTTGGGAACAGCAGGCGGTCGTCTTGGCGGCCGTTGCCTTCGTTGCTACCGTTGGTGGCAGCAGCCATGGCGGAGGCATCGTATTGTGGGTTGGTGAATTCGGCGCGGCGGGACAAGAAATAGTCCCAGACAGACGAGGTGCGCTCTCGCACCTTGGCTTCGAGGCGCTGGCGCTCGTTGTTATAGAGGAAGGTGCCATACTGGCACGAGTAGAGGTGGTACAGAAGACGCCGCAGGAAGCGCTCGTTGAACTCGAAGCGCGTGGGATATTGCCGCAGCAGCTGGTATGTAGCATCCAGGAACTGGTGGAAGACCGGGCTGATTTCACGCGGGCGTGTCGCTTGGCTCTCTTCCACGGGTGCGGACCGGCTGCCAGCATCTTCGGCGGCGCCGTCGCCGTCCGACTCTTCCTTGTCCTGGCTCAGGCTCTTCTTGAAGAACCGGCGCGCGCTCGCCACGGCATTGTCAAAGACCTCGTTGCGCCCATCGCTCTCGCCCGGTTCAATCTTGGTCCCTGCCATGGCGTCGTTTTGTGTGACGAACCACTTCTCTGAGTTGAGGTGCCCGGAGCGCTGCTGGAACATGTGGCCAAACGACAGCCAGTCCTTTTCCACCAGGACGATGAAACCGTCAATGGTGCGGAAGTAAGGGTCCAGCATAATCTGCGCGAGGCCGCTGAGCTGGCTTGTGCGGTCCCAGCCGTCGGAGCAGTGGATCAGCACGTGGGCAGCGCTGACACCGACCTGGCGCGCAATGGTCTGCGAGCCCGTCAAGATGCCGCGGATGTGCTTGAGCCAGCCGCTCTTGGCCAGCAGGTCCTGGCTGGGCGGCAGCGGTGAGATGTCAGCGTCCTTGACGGCCTCGATGACCTTGTTGAGCGACTCCCGCATGACGTGAATGTTGTCAATACTAAGGAACATCTTGGTGGCCGACTTGTAGTGGTCCATGTTCTCGGAACCTTTGCCCACCACCTGCATGGCAAGCGAGTTGATGGCCGGGCGTGCGTCGACAATGAGGTTGTCCCGCCGGGCACCGAAGATGCGGCTCGCCGGATTATCGTCGGACCCGTCATCGGCCTCGGTGGCCGAGTCGTCGCCACCACTGCCTCCCATCTTGTCTACGATGGCCACTGCTTCGGCCACACCGTCGTATGTGACAATCATAGTGTCGCCGCTCCCGCTCCCCGACTCGCCGCTCGGCGTCGACGAGTCACTGGTAGCTGTATTAGAGCCGTTATTACGGATACTGCTGTGCGTCGCGTCGCCACTGAAGACAGCCGTCGACTTGTAGAAGCACGCGCTCACCAGCCGCTCATCCTGTATGCTGCGATTGTTCCGAACACCCACCAGAGGCTGCGAGCTGCGGGTGATGCTGCACTGCGTAATGGGGTGGTAGTACGTCAGGGCCGGAATGCGCGCGCGCGAGCGGAACTGGCCGGCGTATTTTAACACGTTGTCCGAGATCTTGGAGGGCACCACCAGCAGGCTCGGGTACGTTGGTGAAAAGGTATAGTCCTTGTTGATGTGCGAGATGCGCCAGCCACGGTCTGGCAGCTTCTCACTGATGCCCTGCCGGCGGAACTCAGCACGTGCGTCGTAGACGTCCCAGCCGCACAAGTCCTTCTCCTGGCGCGCGGGCGCGTACGAGAAGGCGTAGAGCTTCTCGATGCTGCCGAGGCGGCAGGTGCGGCTGCGGATAAACTCAAAGGCCTCGCGGGCCTGCTTCTCGTCGGCGAAACTAAAGCAGACGATATTAAAGTCACGGCACCGTATGCGGATCGAGGAGGGCACGCCGCTTGAGGACGGCGTGGGCCGGAACGTGCAGTGGGCAATAATGGGGTAGGTAATCCACGACTCGCGCTGCCGGACGGGTGCCGGAGTTGGCGGTTGTGGTTTTTGTTTGCTAGCGTCGGAGGGAATAGAGGAGGAGTCGTTGGATGTGCGAGTCGGGCTGTCCTTTGGTGGAGGGGGTGGTGGTGTCGCTGCTGACGAAGCTGTTGACGATGCCGCCCTTGCTAGTGGCGGTGTCGGGATTGGGGCACAAAAGACAATGTGGAAGTTTGTGAGCTTCAGCGTGCCCCGTGTCGACGTCCCCGCCGACAGCACGCTGACATTTTCGATTGTCTAGACGTCGGGCACAGCAATATGTTAGCATAGGTCGGAGGTATGAGCTTGAAGGTGGCATCAACATCGCCCAGGGGCTTACATACGAGCTTGGGGTCCATGCCGTCATCGGGCGCCGCCGTCGGGTCGGCAGCGACGCAGGACAAGGGACGGAAATAACAAAGGAAGAAGGCAGCTATAAGAGCTTCAAGTGAGACGTGCTGAAGTCAACAGATGAAAGATATATGCCGAAAAGCTGAGAGCCAAGCGTTCAATGACGTTGCTCCGGAAGTGGCGGGCAGTCAAAGGGGCGGGGAACGGATGCTGCACGGGGCGTGATAGTTGATGCTGTGGTCGGTAGAAAAGTCGTTGAAATAATGCGGTGCGCGTGTATGCAATGAACCGCGATGCACGACACCAGTGGAGGCGGTTGTACACACTCTTTCTATATTGTTGTGTGGGCTGAGATAAAGCTGGCTGGAGGGTGCCAGATCAGGTTGTGCAGCCTGCCCAACAGAAGGGAAGGAGCTCTCTCGTTGGCGGGCGGCCGTGGTGGTTAGTGCGGCGCTTGGCAAGTACATGCGCCCAATCGCAGTCACGTGGAGTTGGTCTTGAATTTGATATTGGTTTCTGCTAAAGGAGAAATTATATTGTGTAATAAATTTTCAGAATGTTCCTTTTATCCACCAAAAATCGATATCAAGTAGGCTCCAGAAGAGTTGTGAAATGTGAAGGTTCGGCACATTTGCATCTTAAGCCTTGTCTGTGACGTCGTTGTCGGCTTTATTTAGAAAGCGACCGTCGGCCTCGACGAATTTTATCACGTGACTATCATGGTCGTTTTGTATGGGACGGACAGAATGGTATCCAAAAACTTCGTTTTATAGATGCGAAAATTTATTCTGAGCTTACACTGATACAATATTTCCTTTGGCGCGGTTATCAAGTTTGAAAACATCCTGTTTTATAGCAACAGACCTGATAACGCATCACAATGTGAGGCCTTCCAGACCAGCGTGATATTGTATCTGCACATTTTGTTGTTTTATTTTATTTTATATTAGAAAAAAATAATGTTTGTTTGGGAGCATAATTTTTCTAAAAAAAAAAAAAAAAGAAAGAAAAGAGAAGAACACAAAAAGCTGTTTCCTTGTAATGAACATTATTCTACTGAGTGTCAACAACGTCAGATATTAACGCCGGGTACGACGTCCGTAATAATAAAACTTCTGCCAAAAAGTACTTGTTACAATTAACTAAACCAGAGACCAGTGCCCGTCCAGCACAGAGTTACAAGCCACTGAACCATTTGTCCCGTCCTTGTGGCCGATTTCCGGAAACTATATGCCCGGGACCCTAACGGGATATGGCGAATGCTGTGTGTTAAGCGAGACCATGCTCGTCTTAGTTTCGCTGGGGGACGATCAACCGTGGAAGATGATCTTGTTTAAGGTTATCGGTATGCTGCTCTCCGACAATAAACCTTCCTTACCCTAGATAGTTTTGAAGTGGATGCGGAGAGACAGAAACCCTCATCCACAACAATTTGATAGTGTCGACGGAGGGTAATGGTGAGGATATGTGCTATTTGAGTTATTTTCGTGAACGCCTCCAGAGAAGCAGAACATAAACCAAGGCTGCTTGGTGAATGGCGCATGTGCATTTGCATGGTCTTGTCAGTCTGTTTCTTGTCCTGTCAAACTGCGGTATTCGTGTTAGTCTCCTCGTTTTGATTTCGCATGGGCATCCTTGCAGGGTCCGATGAATAGGATGGGCTGAAAGAAATAGTCTGGATTCAAACGGTCCATGGCTATCTCGTGTCCGGAAGATAAATACTATGGCCTCGGGCAGCATTTTTGATCACTTGAAGCTTTCTTGACCCTTCTCTATTCTGCTCTACCTGTGATTTGTACAGTATAGATTCTTCTTGCACACATCTGGCAATTTCCAAGTGAAGAACATAACTACTTGCATCTCACTCGACTTTACATCATGGCCGACGAGGTCCAGGCTCCCGAGGGGCAAGAGGCCGCCAAGGACGCCCACATGCCGAGCAAGACATATGAGAAGGATAATGATGCCTCATCCATCAAAGAGGCCGCTCGTGGTGACAAGTACGTGAACAACGGCAAAAGAAACGCCTACATACCCAGGAAAGATCTAGCAATCGCAGTCTACCGCCGGGCTACTGCAAGAACATCCAATTTATCGGCTTGGTCGTGCGCTTCTGTCTCCGCTACCTCATGATTTTTGCCGCCGTCGCCATGGTCGGTTTCGTAGTCTCTCTCGCCTCGTTGACGCCTGGCACCAAGTCGGCTGGCATCGCCTGACCATCCTGGGCCCCATTTAGATCGGCTTCATCGAGCTTTCTTGTCGCTGGCGGCGCTCTTTTGCAAGCCAGAAGACATTGGCTTGGCCAGCGGCATGCTATCGTCCATCCGGTCCGCCGGCGGGTCCATTGCCGTCGCCGTCTACCAGACCAACCTTACCAACCGCTTGTCGACCACGCTCCCAGCTGTCGTGGGCAGCGCTTCCGTTGCTGCTGGCTACCCCGAATCCGACGTGGCCACGCTGGCCGCTGCCGTCAATACCGGCACGTGGTAGAAGCTACCGGGCCTCTCCGACGCGACCAAGGCCGCTATTGTCGCTGCCATTCCCACCGCTGGCAAGTCTCGGCTTTGGCGGCATTGCCTGCCATCATCGGCGCCGTTTGCACCAAGGACGCCACCAAGGTGCTCGCCAATAAGGGTACGTCATTTATGTTGTTGTGCTATCTTGATCCTTTCTCTCATTTTCTTTTGTCGCGGAGAGACCATTTGCTAACATGCCATAGTTGAACGTCGTATGCATGGCAAAATTCTACGAGGGAAAGACTGGCAAAGGCTGACGTTTTGCCGGCCATGACTGTCGAAGAGTGAAAGGCTAGACAACGGGAGCAGAGGACGTGTCTGTGCTGAAACTTGCGGGAGAAAATGGAGAGATATGTAGGAAAAAGGCCATAATATGAATCTTAATTTCTAAAGGCACGATTTTCCAGAATCAAATACTTGTCCCCAAGTGATGGCTGCGTTCTGTGTCGGTGTAAGTGGCTTGAAAGGGAAGCTTCTCATGAGCACAGTATCATATACTTAAGGACAGTATTTACACTGTATTAATTTTGCGGCTGTAAAGTGGCTCTAGTGGTTCTTTCTTCTCATTGGCTGAAAGTGCAACCTTTTTTCACCTCACTGCAAATTTGTGCGCAGAATCCGGTGCAGCTCCTCGCTAAATGACTAAGCAGTTAGGGCTTCCCCTCCACCAGAATCCGGCCCTCTGGTTGGTGGGGGTCTGGCAAAGAATTTACGGGCAGCCCAATGATTTTTATTTTTTGAATGGTAGCGCCAAAGTGCAGCGAAAAAAGTGCATTGGAGGGTTGTCGTCCATTTCGAGCCTGCGTGAAAAGTGATCCATCTCCATCACCCTTTGACAACCCACGAACGATACCCCCGGTTTCGACACTCTCGACGACAACAACCTCCCGCTTTTCGGACTCTTTCCTTTTTCGAAATCCTCACATATCACGAACATGGCTACCCCGGGTGCTCAGATGTACGTCAACGACCCCACGAACGGATTTTGGAGGGGAATATCCACGAGAAAGAGACTTTTGATTTTCGATTTGGAGGACCAGGAGATGATCGAGGGACATGACTGAAGGATGGGGCTTCCGGACAAAGTGATCCAGCAATGCTGACTGTTTTTGTTTTCTTACAGCTCCAAGCGGAGAAAGTTCGTCGCCGACGGTGTCTTCTACGCCGAGCTGAACGAGTTCTTCCAGCGCGAGCTGGCCGAGGAGGGCTACTCCGGCGTCGAGGTCCGCGTCACCCCGACCGTCACCGACATCATCATCCGCGCCACCCACACCCAGGAGGTTCTTGGCGAGCAGGGCCGCCGCATCCGTGAGCTCACCTCGCTCATCCAGAAGCGCTTCAAGTTCCCCGAGAACAGCGTCTCCCTCTACGCCGCCAAGGTCCAGAACCGCGGTCTGTCCGCCGTCGCCCAGTGCGAGTCCCTGCGCTACAAGCTGCTCAATGGCCTGGCCGTCCGCCGTGCTTGCTACGGTGTCCTGCGCTTCATCATGGAGAGCGGCGCCAAGGGCTGCGAGGTTGTCGTCTCGGGTAAGCTCCGTGCCGCCCGTGCCAAGTCCATGAAGTTCACCGACGGCTTCATGATCCACTCCGGCCAGCCCGCCAAGGACTTTATCGACTCGGCCACCCGCCACGTCCTGCTGCGCCAGGGTGTTCTGGGTATCAAGGTCAAGATCATGCGCGGCTCCGACCCCGAGGGCAAGGCCGGCCCCCAGAAGTCGCTGCCCGACTCCGTCACCATCATCGAGCCCAAGGAGGAGCAGCCCGTCACCCAGCCCATCAGCCAGGACTACGGTGCCAAGGCTGCCCAGCAGGCCGCGGCCGCCGAGGCTGCGCGCGCTGCCGAGGCCGCCGCCGCGGCACCTGCAGACGAGGAGGCTGCCCCCGCTGAGCAATAGTATGCTCAACGTGGCGGTGGTTTCGACGGGGGTGTACTGCGTGGCAGTGGTGGCGGAGCGGGAGCTGGTGTGAGTGGCGGCGGTGAGCAGGGTTTGGGCAGCGGCGGCGGCATCGCCCCGGGCGGTCTGGCTGCACCTGGCATCATGATGCGAAACGACAACGACGACGACAACATCATCGTCCTCGACCACATTCCTGCCGATGTTGCAGGCCAATCTGTGGGTTTCCTCAGCGGCGACGCGTTGTACAACGAGCCCGCCGTGCAGGTGCCCATGGGCATCCAGTTTGGCGGCGTCTACGATGTCGAGCATGGCAACCTCCAACGATGGTAAAGGGCGACCTGGACGGCAATTTCCTCCAGGAAATACCCCTCCCGGGGATGAAGTGTCACGTTTATTCTTCAGAGAGGAAACATGAAATCAGTCAAGGCTTTTGACACATGGAAAACGAGGATTTACAAAAACGTTGATTTGAGGAAACGGGCTCTGGACGAACGTACCAAAACGGACAAGGGAGAGGATAGTACTTGTTTTTTAAACGCCTATTGATTTTTTTTTTTTGCTCTTTCGCTTGGTTTGTTTTCAACAAATTCTTTGGGCGTTTGTCCTCCCCCTGCCCTCCCCTTATGTTTCACCGCACACTCACGCCGCCACACATACGGTTTAAAAAAATACAAACTGGATTAAAAATTTATATAATGGTTCCTGTAAAGTATGGTGCAGTGAGTCGTTGACGGTAGATTGTTGCAAGTGAAACGAGTAGACACTTCCACTCATCCTACGATCAATTGTCGGTGTGTCATGCAGTATTTATGGAATTGGTTTTTTGATGGTTGCCCTGCATAGTGTGGAGGCAAGGCCGTCGCCTTCTATCGTACACACGAAAAGCGTCGAGCAGGAAAACAAAGCAACTAGAAAACGGTCGAAAAAGAACAAAGACAATGAAGCCATCCCCCTATCAAAGGAAAGAGTCCCAAGAAAACAAAGATAAAAAACAAAACAAAAAAAGTAGCTACGCAGCCCCCTTAAAGACCCAAAAGCGTTACCCAATTGGATGGCTCTCTCCCTCTTTTCGCATGAATATGGCAAACAAAAAACCAGAACTGAAATGAAAAGCAACAACGAAAAACGCCATGATGATTTCCTCGCCACACCTCTTCCGGTTTCCAAGCTCATAATCTCCCTTGCTGTCGTCAACCAAACTCGCTCCTTATGAAATGTAGAACTATACAATTTTGCGGGAGAGAAGGAACAACATGGTCCCCAAGGATATAAAACCGGGTTCAAGAACGGAGAAGCGGATGATATTGTGAAAGAAGAGGATGTACGCAAGGAATCCAGAAAAAAAAGAGAACGCGAAGAGTTCGAGTTCGATAATCCAAGGAACAACGAGGAAGCAGTTTGTGGAGAGGGTGTTATGTGCTTCGGTATATGTGTGACGGCATGATAACAACAGAACAAGGACAGGAAGAAAAGAGAACGTAACCAAGAACAGCCAAACACAGGAAATCGTTACAAGAAAAGACAGCGAAGCGAAACCAAAAACATGACCAGATCCTGCCCAGTCCATCACCGACCCGGCTTGGACTGATCGGATACGCTTCGTACGCCGGCTGTCTTTTTGTTGGTCTTGGACGCGTGCCCGTTGCTGGCGCCGCCGTTGGGGGCATTCGGCGACATGGGCAGCGGGTTGTCCTCATCCGTGTCCTCGGCGAGGTCGGCCAGGCCGAATCCGGCCTCTTCGTCGTCGTAGGCGCGTATTAAGCCCTGGCGGTCGGCGGCGTTGCTGCTGCCGCTGATGCTGTGGCGATGGCCGGGGCCGAAGCTGCGGCGGGTCTCCATGCTGATGCGGGTCTGGAGGGAGGAGACCATGTCGGTGCCCATGACGTCCGAGCCGTTGCGACCGGCAAGGCGGGTGCCGTTGGGGTCGGTGCGCGACAGGTTGAGCAGGTAGACACCGGCAAATGTGACGAGGAAGCCGGAGATGAGGGACAGAGTGTTAATCGTATCGGTGGTGTTGAAGCCGCTGAAGAGGATAAAGGACGCGCAGAGTGTGGCAGTTGAGAAAGTGACGTAGTAGAGGGGGTTGACACTGGGGTAGGTAGTTAGCAAACGCAGCGCACGCAAGGTGATGCGTGGGGAGGGTGGGGAGGCTGCACACTTACATATTGGTGGGGAACTGGCTGAGGGCCTTGTTGAAGTAGTTCATCTGCGTCAAGATGCACACAGCGGTGATAATCATAAAGACATAGGTGGACGGGTGGGTGAATTGGTTGTTTCCGGAGAAGGTGAGCTTCAGGGCAATGCCAAAGGCCTTGATGGCCATGACAGAGATGGAGCCGACGAGCGAGCAGATGCTCAGGTAAATTAGAGGGTTCCGCTTGCCGTAGACGGGGGCGAGCTTGTAAATGGCAATGACGGAATAGACGGTGACGGTGAAGGAGTAGATAAGGAAGCCGGGCTGGATGGCGTCGTGCAGAATCTCGTCAATGGTGGAAATGTCCTCGTCTGGCGGTGCGTGCAGCACAATGATGACGGCGCCGATCAGGCAGATGGCACTGCCGAGCTTGCCCAACGTGCCGAGAATCTCGTCGAGGAAATACGAGCTCAAGACGGCGCCGACAATGACACTGAGAGCGCCGAGGGGCGTGACGAGAATGGCGGGAGCAAAGGCATAGGCGGCAAAGTTGCAGATCTCACCAATGACCACTGGAGCTGTTAGCAGATGTGTAGTGTTTTAGCTGTCAGAGAATGGGGAGCAATGACCTACTTGTTGAAATGCCAAACCACCATAATGGACTCTTGAGATAGACGAAGCCATCGCCCTCAAAACCGTGACGTTGCTCGGCATGTATCAAGCCCTATACATCCTCTAGTTAGTAAAAAGTGACTCAGGATCTCGGCATCACATAGCCGTATCTATGTGTATGGACCCAGAGGCCCGGCGGGCGGCGGTGAGACGACTCGTCTGTTTCATTCGCACCTTTTTTGTAATCACGAAGCTTGTGCCTGAAAGATAGAAAATACGTTAGCAAAAGATCGTGACATGTGCGCGATGGGCGCGGAACGTAACATCGAACAGGAGACAACCGAGGCAGCGACGTACCGATGGCTAGACTGGATGCCATGGCCAAAGCCAGGCCGATGTACCTGCAGAAAAGACAAACGTCAGTACTATGGTCAGCGCAGGGCGCCAAAATACCCTTGCCCGGGTTGACGATCGGAACGCCGAAGGGGTAGACGAAGAGGGGAGGGGGAAAGGCCGTTCGTACTTGTCTTCCAACATTGTGAATGCGGCGTGTGAAAAATAAATGATGGAAAGAAACCAAAGAGACGAGACACGAAAGGAAACAAGGAAACAGAACGAGTGTCGTAGAGCGCGCAGCCCCTAGTTCCCTTTGTTCCTTTGGCGGGAGAGAGATGTGTCTTCGTCGTATGGCTTTGAATCGTCGACGTTGGTTGGGATACCTTGTTCGACGGCGTCTTGGGGGACCCGTCGAGACTGCACGCGCAGTATCGACAAGGAATGGACGACGTAAAGCGAGAGAGCGGCGGTAGCCGAGAAGTCGAGAAGGGGGTCTGTTGGCAGAAAAAGAGAGTTGTCTGTCGATTCCGACTGGTACTTGGACGAGGATGCGATCGCCGTTTTGGGTTGGTTGTCGTCGATGCTCGCCAAGACAATTGGTCGCTGTCTATCAACTTCAATTTTGCAAAAGCCAACAGAAATCGTCCGGAAAGGGTACACAGGAGGGCAAAAGCGAGGGTGATGTCCGCGTTCGAGGTGTATGCTGCGTAACAAAGCGACCAGAGGATGTTGGCTGTGGTTTCTCCGGTGTGTCGTGAACAAGACGGACAGGTTGGCAAGAGGAACTCGCGCCGGGCGAGACGAGTTGCGTCGAGCGTTGGCGAATCGTTGTGTGTAGCGTGCGGTGTGGACAGAGCAGAGCGAGAGACGGCGCAAGCGGACCGTGACGAGAATATTGCCTCGTGGGACTCTTACTTCGTAGACAATGGAGGCAGCGAGGGAGGACGAGGGAGGCCGAGGGAAGAATGAGGAGCCGCGGAAGTCGTGTGCGCCAGGCGAGGGAGGGTTTGGATCGTGCGACAGAAGAGGAAAGCGGTCGTGGGATTTTCCTGAGTTGCGTTTGTCCAGGTCTATGTTCTCTTAATGACCCCTTGTTTGGGGGGCTGTTCGACGTATGGGGTGGTTGGCGTTAGTGTGCAGTGGTTTCGAACACTGGGCTCTTTTGGGCTCTTTTGGGGTTTCTTCACACTAGCAGATCGAAGAAAGGGGGGGGGGGGCTTGCGCTATTCTCGTCGCCTCGTTGGTTGGTCGTTAGATGCTGAAGGGGAGGGGGGAGAGTGATGCTATGTTCTGGAAGTCCCCGTCCTCGTATTTTGGCGCGGCGCAGGTTGGCTAGTTTGCGCCGTATTAATGCAGGGTCTTACGAAGTACGTGTTCGACGAGCAATGCTGCAGTTGGAGAAGCGCGCGTTTGTCACGCTTGTGGTAGGGTCGAGGCGAGACTTGTTCAATGAGGCGTGAAAATATTGAGAAATAGATTGTGATGTGGGATTTTGCAAGATGTGGCTTCTTGGCCAGTTTTACATTTGCGCCTTCCTGCCTCGTTTTCTTTTGTCTGAGGACGTGAGGAAAGCTGATGCGACACAATAAGAAGTAGAAGGCGCCCCTGTGCTGGGAAAGGCAGGTGCAAGGGGCGGTTGGTGGTGGGCGGCGCAGAGGCTTAGCCCAGGGGAAGCCGAAAAATTGGTGGGAAGACAATTAGGTTTGCCCCCGAATGCGCTGCAGCTGTGGGCTGAATAAATCCTTTTACCTGCATCCTACAGACCTTTTCAGTGGGACGCCCTCGACCAAAAGGTTCGCAGTTTGGCGAGAAAGAAAAAAAAAAAAAAAAAAAAAAAACGAACCATGTACGCCTTTCCCCTTGCAGTCATGTTCTCATCACCATACGACTTATTGTCTATATTTGCCCAGCCCGATGCTCAGCACGCTGTGGCTGCAGATATGTATCCCTATTCTCTTCTCGGCTCCAATGTGTCTTGGTCGCGTCAGAATCGCAATAGCCGCAATAACTATGAACTGTCCTTCTCCACTGGCTTCAGGACTTGGATGCTGTGTACTATTCTGTTGCCTGCACCTTTCCAATGCGGTAACTGGGCGCGCCGTGCCGTTCTCTGGTCTTTCTAGATACGTCGGACTCTTAGTTGCGATTCTCCAGGTACGATCGTCCTTCGTCAGACATGGGCAGATGGGCAGATGGGCATATGAGCGCGTGCCCGAACATCCTTTCCTGTTCGTCCATATGGAAGTCGCTGTAATGCAGTAATCACGGGCTCGCTATCGGCGCGTCGGCAACTTCGGCCACGGCTTCTGGGAGGCGCATTAGGTGCCTTCCGCCACCCTTTCCTCCTTTTCATCCCTCCTCTTTCACCAGCTTTTTCCGCCTGTTGTGCTCAAAGTTACGCATGGGGTTGGCGGGTGGCCGGTCTGAAGCATCGTCAACACATCGTAGACGTTATTCTTTATTCTCTGGTTCAATGGAGCCGTTTGCCAAGACCGGGTCGAGCATAGTTGCTGTTTGGCACCGCGTACGGAGTTGCGCCAGGCTCTTGGCCCTTTGGCGATGGCGATTTAGCACATGTTTCTCAGTCCACTCTTGCGGTGGGAAAGCGCCTGGAGCCTCAGTGCTTCCTGCTACTTTTTTCCGAACCTCGTTTTGGTTTCAGGGCGCAGGGTCTCCACTCTTCCACCAAGAAATCTCGACCCCTGGAAGGCCTCGCAAGCAAATCGCCCTGCCACCGAGCCACCGTTCGTCCTTTGTTCTTTCTGCATAGTCTGCCTGTCTACGTTGTTCCCCTGACTAGTTCCTGTCTTAGCAAGTTTTTAAACCATTTTTAGCGCAGGAGGAAGATCGCTTTCAAGAATGGTAAGCTCCTTTCGTCACCTTTGCTTTGGAACTGAATATCGCCTGTCTGTCTGTCGTCGCCTCATCTCTTCTTTGCTTCACACAGATCCTTTCGAAAGCCAGACCCGCCAGAGAGCCGCTCTCAGCCCTCCCTGCCCAAAACAACGCTTGCTTGCTTGTTTGCCCAGGCCCGCTGTGGAACCTGTGGAGCCGTTCCACCTCCCAGCTATCGCACCTGCCGCCCAAGAATGCCACCTCGAAATATGGAATATTGTGTTGCAGTTGTATTTCGTACACTTAACCAGAAGAATTACGCAACGCCTCCCTCAACGCGTCTCTCCTTCCACCCTCTATGTTGAATCTCGTCCTTTGACTGTCACGTGTGTCGCGTTGTCCTTCACTTCTTTCGTACAAGGCCGTTCTGACTCCGTCCCCTTCCTTCCCAGACTTGGCGTTCTCTCGTATTCGCCGTGAAGAGCCTCCATCCTAAATCTCAACGTATTCTCTTTGCTCCTTTCTCCATCCCTTGCGGAGTCCTCGGGGCAAGCTGCGCCTCGTTGAAGGACGACGCTTTATCTCGAGATGTTGAGCACCCATGGACTGTTATGGCAAATTCATGAGGGTAATACGTGTCGAGCGTCCTTGGTCCCTACGGTCCAAGCTCTTTGGAGTACATAGTAGTAACCCACAACGTAATAATGCAACAATACGGAGCAGTCTACAAACTAATACCTGGTCGTTTCATCCCCAGGAAACAATTAAAACGGGCTCGTTTGACGGTGCCTTGCAGTAGGCTCCACGGCAAGCACGGGTGTACCTGACTATTTCAAAAGCGTGTGTGTGCAGGGCAAGCCCCAGCCGCTTTTGTTTCTATTCTTTTCTCCCGTGCCGGTTTGTTTCAAAAAATTTAAAGAAGAAACTGCAAACAAAGTTGCAGATAGGGCTAGGACGCACACACTATATCCTTGTCCGAATTGCAAACAAAAGATTGGACTATGGATATTGCTCGCCGTCCGTACCACCGCTCGAAACCGATGTAGTGCAACAAGCGTTTACGCAAAAGAGTGCACGCCTTTATATCAAACCGTCAATTCTGCTACCATGGTAAGGAGATCCCTTTGCTAGCTTGATATCGCCGTTGCTCACCAGGAGAGAGAGATCGCTCCAAAAACAGGACAAACTCATCACCCAGGACGCAACACATATCCTTCTCAACAACACAAGGACATCGCAGTAAGGGGGTACGCGAGCAATTACCTAGACAAAAACTGCACAATAGATAACGCCGTCAAGATACGCCGTAACAGACACACACACTCGACTTACATCATTCTTCTCTCAAGAGCTACCTCTTCTTTTCACCCTCATCCCGAAGCTCCGGAAACGCCCTGACGGACAGTTCCGTCCCCTCGTCGCCCCTTCTTTTGCAATGCAAGAAGGCAGCTGGCGTGCGCACTGGTTTGCAACTGGGAATAGAAACTCTTTAAAATACACGATGCCGGCAAACGAAAACAAAAAGGAGCATAAACAAAATCAAGCATGAAATGAAAATAGCGCATAAGGCACGAAAGGAGTAGAGGCAGAAAGCAGACAGTACAGATGCAAAATCAATATTAAAACGGAGAGGGGCCATATCGAACGTGTCATAGGACAAGAACGGAGAACTAGGTTCGTGCTTGTCACTGGCATGAGTGGTGCCGATCGCATGGGCGAGTCATTGGCGGCTTAAGATGTGGTATGTTGAAGAATGACTTGCGTCGAGTCGAGTCGGTTCGGTTCCGGTCCGTGTTGCTTGCGTAGAAAAAAATAAATAAATCAAAGCTTACCTTGCTAAACTGATGACGAAAAGAGTCGTAGATGAGAAAAATGTTGCTGTGCTGCTTTATGTTGGTTAAGAAGAATGAGAAACGGATAGAATCATTACCAATTTGGCAACGGGGTATTACAAGGAGAAAATGGGTATGGGAGGTAGAAGGTGAAAGAAAAACAAAAGAGCGTCTTTGCGAAAATGTGCATTCAAGAGAATGGCGAAAAAAGTGGAAAGAGGACAACAAAGCCATAAATGACTTTATTGGGTCGACAAACTTGGCGGAATATCTGGCGAAGGTATGGACCTCACATCATTTCGCGAGTATCCCTATCAGGGGTCGACATTTGTTGGTTGTCGTATCATGGCGTGTTGCCAGTCCGGACTCGCTTGACATCTACGGTGGAGTTAGCAATGGGTCGTGCTTGAGTACTGCGTGATCTGCTTCTAAATGGATGCTCACCTGGTAGGTCACCAAGCAGGGCATCGCCCGACTCATCCACCTCTCTCGTTCGCTTTCCTGAGGCTGCTGGGGAGGCATCTGTTGCGTCTGCAGGAGCTGTGTTCTTAATCTCTACATCCCAGTCGATCTCATCAGCGCCCGATTCGACGGCTGCTTGGGTCTCTTCTCCTTCAGGGCGGCTGTCCTCGTAGTCGATCTCATCATTGTCCAGGGTAGCTGTTGCACTTGTGTCAAGAGACGGTTCGAGATCATCGGCCTTGTTGCTAGTCTCCAGAGTTGCCGCCGATGTGGCAGCATCAACGTCGCCACCCAGGTCCAAAAAGTCGTCTTGGTTTTCCTGCCGGTCTTCATGACCCGCATTATCCACGGTCGCACCGTCCCGGCCATGACTGACAATGTCGCCGTCGTCGTTGATATCTTCTAGAAGATCTAGGTCATCGCCCTGATCCAGTTTGGCCTCGTCGGCGGCAAGGCCATCAATAAGGTTGTCTTCCGCGTTTGCAAACTCAAACTCGTCTCCAACATCAGCGTGCGGCGTGGGCAAGTCAGTCACACCTTCTGGGCCCAGATGGGCGCCGTCAACACTGTCGTCGACCTCTTCGTTTGTGTAATTGATGTAATCAATTTCCTCCGCGGCATCGGCATCCTCGTCGGCTGTTGGCGTGTCAAGTTCAGGCTGGGCAGCCTCCTTATCAGCGGTCTCGGCATAGCTTTGGCTGGCAACGCTCTCAGCATCGTCGAAAGACCCTGCCATATCAATATCGTCCGCGGCGTCTTCCTCGATGTCGTCTTCAATCTCTTCATCGTCGTCTTCCTCGACCATGTCGTCAACCTCACCATCTGGCGAGGAGTCGTCCGAGTCTGCTTCTGCCTCGCCACTGTCATCCGAAGACTCATCTACACGAGTACCTGCCGACGGGAACGCGGATAGGCCTTTGCCCGAGCCAGCACCGCCAACAAGGTCTTTCAAACGCAGTAGGCAGTTAGGGCGAGTGCTCAACGTGATATGCACACCTTTCGTGGACTCTGAGTCATCATTCTTAACGAGCGTGTTGTGCAGAGCCAACAGATTGTGGAAGGTCACCTGGCTTAGCAGTGCCTCGGTCGTAGTCTTGAGAAAAAATTAGTATTCTGGCGAAATCAGGAGCAATATCTAGGGATAGGGGCAAAACATACCTCTCCAAACTCGAGTCCCAGCTCATTGACTCGGATCAAAATCTCATCGCTGGCACGGACCCACGAGGAAATACTCGACCGGATAGTCTGCAAAAACCTGGAGAGAGGATAGTTCAGAGCCTCATAGTCATCCAGATAGAACATGTCGGGGTCCTCAACACCGGGTGTCTTGAAAAGGGGGCAGACTTGGTCGCCCCATGTGACCATGACGTCAAAAGTTGACACTGGGTAGAAGTTCCGGAGAGCACCCAGGCCCGAGTCTGAGTCGCTGTCCTCTTCATCATTTTCATCACCGTTGTAGTCCTGACCAGTACCGTCGCTTTCGTCATGGTCGACCTCAGCACGCTGTCCACGGTTATCGTCGTTTTCTTCTTCGTCTTCTTCTTCTTCGTCTTCTTCGTCTTCCTGTTTGGGCTCGGCCATATCTCCGTCTTCGTCATCCTCGTCATAGTCGTGGGAGTCATCTACTTCTTGTTCATACTCTCCGTGGTCATTTCGGTCATGCTCACCATGATCCTCGTGCTCCTCATGCTCCTCGTGCTCCTCGTGCTCTCCGTGTTCTCCGTGCTCCTCCTCTCCGCCGTGGCTGTCGTCAGCGTCATCAAATCCAAAGTCAATGTCGTTATGCTCGCGGTGCTTGCCACCAGTCTCATGGTGCTCTTGCGACTCTGAGACATCAACATAGTTGCTTTGTGCGGCATCGTGGTCACCGTTGTGACTGTCTTGTGTCGTTGTCGTAGCGTGGATTTCAGTGTCTTCGTAGTCGATCTCGTCGGCGGCGTCGTCGTTTGTAGGTGCGCTATTTTCTTGGTCGGCACGGATGTTGTCTGTCTCTGCAGTGGCGATCTCTTCTGCGGCATCGTGGCGTGTCTCTTCCTCGTAGTTGATCTCATCCAAATCGGCTCCAATCTCAATCTTGGTCAAGTTCGATGTCGGGCCCTCGCCGTCATCTCGTTCCAGGTCGGCGCTGCCGCCAAGGTCCAAGTCAAAGTCCTCGCCCGCGACATCGGTTGCCTTGACGTCAAGCGTGAGATCCACTTCCTCGGCGATGGCCAGAGTCGGCCCATCCAATGATAGTTCTGTCATAGCGTCTCTATGTTCGAATAAAGGTCGCTATTTGAGATGGCAAATAGTGTCTTATCTCGCGTTCCGGCAGACGTGGTCGTCAGGGGTCGTGCTAAGCTGCAGTGAGGTGAAACCAACGCCACTTTATCATATCTTGCTCAAATCTCGAGACGAAACTGAAATGTATCTTGCTGCCCGTCAAAGAGGCTCCAATGTATCAAATCAAAGGGGACGCTTGATGCCTTGGGTAGGTTACCGAGATGGGGGGGACTGCCTTGGTGGCGGGAGGCAAAGGATGACGAAGATGAATGAAGAAGCCAGCAAACGCAATGTAAATCGAATGATAGTATGAAGATGCCTCGTGTAGGTGTAGAACAGGTCGAAAGTGAATGTTATGAAGTAAGGAGAGGTCTGGAAGAGTGAAAGGGTATAGGAGTGAAGAGCTCCTGGATCGTTGGCCGTTATAGAAAGAAGAGTAGGAAGGGTGTCCCGGCCTCAGGACGGTGCGGTTGTCTTTCGCAGGTTTGGGTAAATTTCACGAAGAAGGCGCGACCATGAGCGGGCGTGTAGCGCTTGCCGCACATGGACTAGCGTATTTTATCTCTTTCCTCCCAAGAGCTGTTGGCTGAGAGCACAGCCTGATGCCCGCTGAGCACTGTGCTGTGCGCACGGACCAAGACGTTTGCGAAGGGGACAACTAATGTGAAAATGGTGCCCCCTAATGAGGGAGGGGCGGATTGGCGATTTAGGCACCTCGCCGACCGACTTCACGACCTCTCGCTCGAACAACATTGCTTTGTGCCTCTTCACGTCCCTATATCGCGGATCCAACGACGACCAGTCCTCCACGATTCAACAACAAGCTTCAACATGGTACGAAGGATCCAGTCGAACCCACAGACCAGAGCAAATGGCCGTCCGCGACCGCCTCTTTGGCATCTGTCTTCCCCTATGATAGCTCCTTTCACATGTGCAACTTTTGGCTAACCGACGATGCCTTGGACGCTCTGCGTAGGTTGTCCTCGCCGCGTCCATCTGCACCCGAGGCGGTAAAGCCGTGCTCTCGCGTCTCTTCCGCGAGATGCCCCGGTCCCGCGTCGAAGCGCTCCTTGCCTCCTTTCCCAAGCTTGCCGACAGCGGCACCCAGCACACCACCGTTGAGCAGGACAACGTCCGCTTCGTCTACCAGCCCCTCGATGAGCTCTACATGGTTCTTATCACGAACCTCCAGTCCAACATCCTGCAGGACATCGACTCGCTGCACCTCTTCGCACAGGTTGTGACGGGGCTGTGCAAGTCGCTCGACGAGCGCGAGATCACGCGCAATGCGTTCGAGCTGCTGAGCGCGTTCGACGAGCTGGTGACGCAGGGCTACCGCGAAAACCTGACTATGAGCCAGATCAAGACGTTTATGGAGATGGAGAGTCACGAGGAACGCATACAGGAGATTATTGCCCGTGTATGTAGACCGCCACGGTCGTGGCTTTGGTTCACCGTTGACCCTCTACACTGGACATTGGCACTAACCAACTGACCCGTTGAACAGAACAAGGAACTGGAAGCCACAGAAGAGCGCAAGCGGAAAGCGAAGCAGCTGGAGATGCAGCGCAAGGAGTCTGCACGGCGGGGCATCAGCAGCGCGCCGCGCACACCTGTGTACCCGACATACACACCGCCAGTGCAGACCACGACGGAGACCTACGACTCCTACGAAGCGGAGAAGAAGAAGAACAGGTGTGCTTCCAATGACTAAAAATCAGGGCGTGTGTGTTTTGCAACGGACGATGGCTTACTTTACGTTTCTCTTTCCAGACCAGCAACTACCCTCAAGGGCAAGGGCATGCAGCTCGGCAAAAAGTCCAAGACGACCGACATGTACGAGCGGGTTCGTGGCGAACTTGGCCCCGAGGCCGATACGCTCGTAGCTGCCCCTGCGCCGGCCGCTACCCCTGCAGCAGACCACACCGCCAGCCGTGCGTCGACAACGCTGGACCGCGACGCCATCCACATTGTGGTCAACGAGTCGGTCAACGCCAAGATCACACGGGACGGTGTCGTGAACTCGCTGGCCATTAGCGGCGATCTCAACCTGCGCGTGTCGGATGCCAGTCTCACCAAGGTCAAGCTGAACCTTGACGCGCAACCGACACACGGCGCTCAGTTCCGGACGCACCCCAACGTCGACAAGAACCTGTTCAACTCGTCCAGGATCATCCAGATGAGCAACACCGCCAAGGGCTTCCCCGTCAACCAGTCGGTCGGTGTGCTGCGGTGGCGGGCGTCGCCCAAGGTGGACGATACAGCGGCTCTGCCAATCAGCTTCACGGTGTGGGTGAACAAAGACGGCGACGGTAACTGCACCCTGACGGTGGAGTACGAGCTGACGGGTGGCGATGCACTGGACGACGTCGTGGTGTCAATCCCGTTCGCAGTCGAGCCCACGGTGTCGAGCTTTGACGCGACATATGAAGTCGCCGGTGACAGCATCGAGTGGCAAGTGGGCTCGGTGGACGAGAACAACGCTTCTGGCTCGTTTGAGTTTGAGGCACAGACGGACGACGAGAACGATTTCTTCCCCATGCAGGTCCGCTTCTCCAAGTCGACGCCGTTTGTTTCTGTTGATGTGAGTTTTATCTGCGCTTCCTCTCCGACATTATTTTCGGTACGTACTTTACATTGTTCTTACTGACCATCTTAGGTGACTTCGGTCGAACTGGTTGAGATGGATGAGGAGGTGGCCTTCTCCAAGGACGTCAAGTGCACGGCGGATAACTACTCGATCGAGTAGACGTAAGCGAACGCAACGTTCAAGGCCGATACGGCATCTGGGAAACCAAGACGAGCCGGTTGCCAAGGCTTACAAATATGAGTTTATAGACACGGACTGGCCGAAAGGTCATCTGATGGGGCCGGTGGTAAACCAAAAAGGAAGCTCTAGCTTATTCTTTGATATGTGTTTTTGTTGGCTGTTTTCAGTGATTTTGTTTTTCATAATACAGGGTCCCATTCCGTTTTTTTTCTCTCCGGGAACAGAAAAGAAAAGAATTTTTTATCCCTCGTCCAAACCGAGCTCCTTGTTGTCAGGCGTCAGCGTGTGGTCAACGTCAAAGCCTTGGCCGCCTTTTGTTTTCTTGGCAACATAACGGCCAGCGGCATCGCAGCATGATGTCACATGGCAACGTAACTTGTAGGTCACTTGTAGCCAGCCACCTGTGCATCATGCCATTCCAGATCTGTCCAAAACAGGCGAATGCGAGTAAAAGGCACAAAATAAGCGAAATACGACTAGATGAAGACGAATGCTGGCCCTTTCTCGTAAGCTATGCGCTTTTTTCATATGAAAATGGCACTGGAGTCGTAAAGATGCCGAGACTTTCGGACTCGGCATTCTCGAATGCCGGGTTATTAGTGCCATTGAACTCATGGCTATGCCATTTTCGCTCGCGGTCCGTTGGTGTATCACAAAGCGGAGCGGGTCAGCTAGTTCGGCCGTACATTAACACGTGACAGCTCTCGGAAGCTTAAGAAGCCGAACGATCGCCGCCCTCATATTGACGACTGCTCAGATGGTTTTTGGTTGTTCAAGCTTGGCGACAAGTTCAAGTACATTGTCATAATCTCACCATTAAACCATTGGCGCATTGATCAATTATCACCACCATGGCCTCCAACCAAGCAAAAGTCATTCTTCACTGGTACGAATTGCTGTATCTCTTTTGGGGCGTTTCCGCAGCTTCGTTGGACCTACATGTGCCTTCCAAAAGCTTTTTACGTGTACGAATCTCGACAGTGCATATACTAATACAGATGCTTCTTCTCCAGGCTCGACGGCTCTCGCGCCCAGCGTATCCTCTGGCTCCTGAGTAAGTGCAATGCCACAAAACAGCATACACATGCTCTCCCAGGAACACGTCCTTAATTACACGTGATACTGACCACTCTGTCACCACAGACGAGCTGAAGGTGCCGCATGAGCTCAAGATCTACCACCGCGAGAAAACGGCGTTTGCTCCTCCGGAACTCGCCAAAATCCACCCACTCGGCAAGTCGCCAGTGATCACTGTGATCCCGCCGGCGAGCGCTGGTGCCGATGCGAAGGAGCTGGTTATTGCTGAGAGCGGCTTCATCATCGACTACCTCTGCGAGCACTGGGGCCACAACTCGTCTCTTGTGCCCAAGAAGTGGAAGGACGGCCAGGAGGGTGCCGTCGGCGGCGAGACGGCCGCGTGGCTGCGGTACCAGTACCTCCTGTACTATGCCGAGGGCTCGCTGATGCCCTTCCTCGTCTTCTCCCTTGTGACATCCAGTAAGCGAGCAAAGACGTGGCGTGTGGTGCATCTGGATGAGCCTTGCTAACCCAACAGACCTTCGCGGGCCCCAGGTGCTGTGGCTGATCCGGCCCATCTCCAGCGCCATTGCCAACAAGATCAACAACGTCTTCATCGTGCCCAATGTGCGCAAGAATCTCGAGCTGCTCGAGTCGTACCTGACCACGCCACCGGCTGAAGGCGACGGCACCGGCTACATCTGCGGCGACCGCTTGACCGCCGCCGACATTATGCTAAGCTACCCGCTCTTCGGCGTGCGAGAACGCGCTGGCGGGTTCACCATTGACGGCAAGTCCTTCCAGGAAAGATTCCCCAAGACGATGGAGTACCTTGGCCGGCTGGAGAATGAGCCGGGATACCTCGAGTCAGTCGAGACGATTAAGAAGCTGGAGGGCAAGTTCGAGGTCCTTCCGGATTCGATGTAAGTGGTCGATGATAACGACGGTGCGGAGCTTGTATGAGGTCTATACTTGGTACAGACATTGGTGTTTTTGCTTTACCAATCTTTACTTTTTCCTTTCTTTAATAGTAGATATCGTATCGTTTGTTCGTAATACCATTCCAAATACCATGGTTTTCAAACTCAGCTGGTTTTCTCCATGACCGTCGGTTGGTGAGACGCGAGGCTCTGAAAAGCTGCGTGCTGACAATAGGGCTGTGCTGCGGTTCCCACTCCACTGATTGCATGACGTAAGTTCCTGCAGAATTAGACAGGCACAGGGCTTTCAGACTCGAAACGAATTTACTTTAGCAACCGTTGAGGCAGGAACAGATTGGTTTTGAAGTCGCTGTTCATAACTCAAGGCAAGTGCGAACGTCACAACACTTCACTTCCTTCTGTGGACAAAAACACAGTCGATATTGAATTAACCGTGAAGGCGGATGTCCACTTCTTGTACTTAACAGAACAGGAAGAAAAAGTCTTCGTGGGGGTAAGAAAGTGTATCTGACGTTGCATTGGCTGTTCCCCTATTTTCAATTCCGCGTATGCAAAAGTGCGGCGCAGGTCAGCCCCCAGGGGTGAACGCTCCGGAGGCTCCTTCCTGTCTTCCTTCCTTCCTTACTTCCGTCCTTCTCATATCAGACGAAAGGAAGGATGAGAGTGATTTCAGGAAGGAACAATGTGCCAATCGAGCCTGCCAATTGCAACACTGGGCCGGACCAGAACACATGTTGGGAAACCAGATGAAATCATCCTTATTTCGTACCAACAAGCGATACTACTGTGATTTTCCCAACAACTCATCCCTCCTTCGACCCCCCATGCGTCCCTCTTAGTCTCAGTTATTTACCACAACTCAATGTTCAATCTCGGACGCCCGACCGTTGTATCCCATCTGTGCCCGGTTGTTGCAGCCCAGCAGCCACCCTGCCCAATTGCTGTTCAACATCGTATTTCGCGTTCCAGTCCCCAATCCACGGAGGATGCTAAAGGATGCTAATTCCCATCACCGCCACTGCACTGACACCAGGCTAGCTTCGGGCGACTTTTCGCCTTTCTTGACCGTTGGCGGAGCATCTCTCTCAATCTGGTCCCTGCCTTGCTCTTCTTGGCTCGCGTGCCCACCCTGCGGCTCAGTGCCTTCATAACAGCCATATACAGAATACAAGGACATGCAAACGATTTGAGCACCCGGTCTGGTCAATTGTTGCCTTCAATCGACCACCGGACCGACGGTGGGTAAGACACTAAACCTTGCTGTTTGTACGGACGCATCTTCCACGTTTCCGTACGTCGTCGAAAGCTCTAATTTGCTCCTGTGACAAGGCACTCTTTGCGAAAACCCAGTCAGCACTTAATTTGGTCTCCAGATAGTGCTGTCATCCTTCGTCCCAGCCGGTGAGATTCCGATCTTACGGAATGCTTGTTGTCACTTGTGAGAATTGGGTTCCTTATTGAATATCAACATTATTCCTTTCTTTTATCTCGACCAGCTCCTCATATCTTGGCCATGTTTTCCTCCTTCCTTTCCACTTCATTGTTTTACCACTATGTCCTCATTTTCTCTCTTCCTATCTTCTTGGTCTTAATTCCTTCTCCCTATTAGTCTACATTCACAACGGCTCGTGGTTCCCTTTGTTCCCCCTTTCGCGCTTATTCGCCCAGTTTAACTCGGCCAACGCCCAAGTTGCCCCTACAGCATCGTCCCATCCCGTCTCTTTGTGCCCTGTCACGGGGATTCTTATCTCTTTATGTCCCCTGGCCTTGTCAAGCCCACAAGAATCACCACTCACCAAGTCACGCTAGCTCTCCTTGTGGTGTTTCCACGCAGACTATTACAGACACAAATAAGGCTACTGCCAGCGGATCGTGGGTGTTTGCCCCCGGAAGTGTCGGCAGAGCTTTATTTATTTTCCTCGTGCCAGCTGTATTCCGTTGTTAAGATCATTTTTGCCCTCTTCACAAATTCGACATCTCTCCATCAAACCAACCAATTATTGCATGCCAATTGAGGCTGTTCCCGCTGTTCCTGAGCTTTTGAGCCGCATGCTTGGCCCAAGTCTGTGCCGTTTCTAGTGACAAACGTTTGTACAGCAAAACGACCATACCATTCAGCTACCTCGCAACTTCCAAACTCGAGGCCCGATTGCATGGTATCTCGAGTACACCTACTCGGGCATCATGCAAAATAGCACATCCAATCCACAGGCACCTGCAGGTGGTCCCCATTCAACCACGATGACAACTATGGATTCCGCATCGGGGCTTGGCATCCCAGATGCACCGGCAGCGCCCAGATCGTCTGAAGCGCCGGCTCCGACGACGGCACGTGCGCTTATCGTCGACACGTCTCCGGACACATTGGCCGACGATGCCAGCATATACGGCGTGGAAGATGATGCCCAGTCGTTTATGCAACCAACAATGAGCCCAATAGCCACGCGGCTGTCCCTGCCGCGGACACCGGCCGCCGAAAAAGCCATGGCCATGGATGATATTGTTAATGCCAATATCGGTGCAGGCTTCTGCGACCCACACAAGCCGGCCGTGTCCTCACGACTCCATAGCGCAACCATATCGACTCCACCCTCGGCCCCGGCTCCGGCGGCACCGCCTCTTGCACCGGCCCATGAATCCAAGCCGAGCGCCATGTTGTCTGTTTTCCAGTCCGGCACACGCCATGGCCGTTCGTCATCCGTGGGATCTGATGCTCTTAAGCGCTTATCAAAAGCCCTGCCTTCCATGCCCTCGATTTCTTCGCTTTCCTTCCCCAGCAAAAGCTCTTTCCTGCCTAGTCTGAGCACGCCCTCTTTCTTTTCCTCCTCAAATGCTGGCAACAACAGTACCACATCCTCAGTACAGAACTTGCCGCCCTCCTCTTGGAAGATCTCACCACAAGACTCCCCAACACGGGCAAGTGACCACCGCCAGGCAGGGGTCCCGCGGACACCTAAGACGTCCGACCCAGACCCGTACTCTCGCCTTCGAAGCTCGCATATGGCCACAGTTGCCACGTCCCAGACCAATTCGCCTGCTGGTGACTTATCGGATACAACTTCTGGGCGGCTGCCGCTGAACCGGCCGCCGTCTGTTGCCTCGAAGCGCTCCTATGTCCTGCGCCGGTCGACGTCCGACGACTCTCTCTTGTACCACACCCTCTCACGAGTACCTTCGCATGGCGACGAGGCACAATTTGTACATATTCGCGAACAAGTCAACTCTCGCATGAAGGCCATCATGGACAGTTTTGACAGGCCGACGTTTAAAATGCCCCAGCTGCCCAGCTTCTTCCCCGACGCCAAGCACACCACAGCCCTTGTGCCACGCGAGCCGGCATCGCCTCTAGACGCCGCCCTCGAGGATCTCACCGGCGACATTGTTGTTCTTGGCGGCTACCGTGGCTCCATTCTTCGTTCTGCAGAGCCGCCACACCGTCAACTATGGGTGCCTGTCAAGGTCGGTCTCAATATCCGCAAAGTTAACATGGAAGTCGGCCTGGACCCGGAGGACGAGGAGAACATGCCGCAAACCATTTTCCCGTCGGGTATGCTCAAACACATTGGTCCCGTCGACATCTCACGCCGCCTGTTCAAGAAGCTGCGTGAGAGCGAAAACGCACGCAAGGGTACTCTGCGGGTCCACGACTACGGCTACGACTGGCGGCTAAGCCCGCACCGTCTTTCTAAACAGCTTATTGCCTTCCTGGAGTCGCTTCCCTGCAACCAGCCCGGCGCCAAACCGGGTAGTCGTGGGGCCGTCATTATCGCCCACAGCTTGGGCGGCCTTATTACGCGCCACGCCATCAACCAGCGGCCTGATCTGTTTGGAGGCGTTATCTTTGCTGGCACGCCGCAGCGCTGCATCAACATCCTCGGTCCGCTACGCAACGGCGACGCTGTGCTGCTAAACGAAAAGGTCCTCACGGCTCAGGTCAACTTCTCGCTGCGCACGACCTTTGTCTTTTTGCCCGAAGACGGGTTTTGCTTTGTCAACAGCAACGACCCGTCCGAGGAATACCGCGTCAACTTTTACGACATCAAAGAGTGGATGCGCTACCGCTGGTCACCCTGCGTTGCTCCAGCCGCACTGCCAGCCTTCCAGTCTCTCATGGGGAGTGGCAGCGGCATAGGCCTCAACCTTGGCTTGGATGGCAGTGGCCACGACTCCAGCCTGAGCAACAAGCGCAGCAGCACCAACTTTGGACGTGCCTTGACCGCTGCAGCAGCAGCAACAGCAAGCTTGGCCAAAGATCGCCTCAACACGCCCCAGATGGACGCGGAGGGTGTCGTTGCCGACGATAACGCGGCAGAATCGTCGCACATGGTACCGCTTCCCGGACTGGCAACCACCTCGGCTGCTTCTGCAACCAACGAAGCTCTCGATGTCGCCTTTACCACAGCCTCCTCGCCGCCCCCAACGCCGCCTGCCGATCCCCAGCAGGCCCGTGCCGTCGCCTACCTGATCCGCACACTGGCCGAGACCAAGCAGTTCCGTGCCGAGATGGCCCACCGTCCCGAACACACGGCCGCCAACGTCTACCCACCCATGGCCGTGATCTATGGTAAGGGCACACCCACGGTCTACGCGGCGCGCGTCGGCAGCCGTGCCGCAATTGCCTGCGCCGACGCATACGACGACCTTGTGTTCCGGACCGGCGACGGCGTCGTCCTGGCACGCGAAGCCCAGTTGCCGCCCGGGTACCACTACGTGCGCGACGGCTACATCAGCACCGACCGCGGCCACGTGGGCATGCTGGGCGACCTCAATGCCGTAGGCAAGGCACTTGCGGCCGTTGTACGGGGCCGCCAAAAGGGCATCGGCCACGGTCTTGAGCGGACTCACTCGCGAGTGACCGACCAGGTGCCCGATCTGCCGTCAGGTCATGTGCACCAGAACCTGCAAAAACCGGCTCCCTTACCCGCAATAACATCCACTGCAGCCACGGCTGTGTGCACGGCATCTCTTTCTCAGCCTGTCAGCACAAGTATTGAGGCGACATCCTAGAGTCTGGCCGTCTTTTTTACGGTCATTTTGTTAAATATCATTTGGTTTTTGCCCCTTGATTTTTGTACCTACATACTGTGACTGCGTATCATTTTACGAAGGGACGAGAACGATATAGACAGATGCCCTATTTTTTGTCATCATTGGAAACAGATACCTTTTGAGATTACCGTTAGCATAACTTCATGCGTTGTTGTATATATTGGAGAATTAGATTTGGTTGTTGAATCTGCATTCCATACATGAACCCTGACCTTGACCGTTTCCCCAGTTCATCTCCCCAAACCCAATCCCTGTCATTATCCCATACCCGTATTCATTAAACCATTGTGGCGATGTACCAACCTTATAAGCAAAACAGGGAAACAAAAACGAAATCTACATAATCTACCGCCGCGAACGATGGCTACCGCACGCTAAAGAAGGCACACCAGTCGACCTGCAGTCGCGAGAGTTGCTCCTTCGCAAAGGGACATTACCACCGCGCTGGTCGGCACAAAACTCACATGCGGACGGGGCGGCAGTGCTGCTGCTGCTTCTGTTCCGGCAGCACATCACCGTCGACAGAGCCTTGTGCTTGGCCAGCTTCTGCTGCTTGTCGCGAGACTGACTCGTCGTTTTCGGCTCGCAGCATGCCTTGCCGTCCTCTGCACGCCGCGACTGCGCGTTGTCACTGCTGTCGGTCACCAAGATGCGCCACCGTGGCGGCGTCCAGTCCGGTGCGGCGGCGCAGACACGGCGCAGGGCAGTGTGCATGTGGAGGGCCAGGCGGCTCGTGGCCGCGGAGGCCGGACGTTCCGTGCCGGCGTTGGAGCCGGTTGTAGCGGATTCCGCCTCCACCGCCGTGGCACCGACACGCCCCACCAGATGCTCCTCGAGTGGAACCACAAAAAGCTCGCGCAAATTCGGCAGCCGTGTGCGCAGCTGGTGCAGCACATCGACTGCGAGGTTGGTCGACGCTGGCGACGTCGATGACGGCAAGGATGACAAGGACGACGCGGGCAAAGCGGACAAAGAGGGCAATCTTTGCAAGTCCAGAATCCCCTCACTCAGGGCGACGCGCTCCACCAGTGTCAGCTCCTCTGGATCCGCCAGCACAAGCAGTGTGCGCAACTGCGCCTCGGCGGCCATATAGCCGTCGCGGGGGCCAAAGTACAAGATGTCGCGCTCAGGGTCGAAGTAGACGTGTCCCGGTTGGCGGGCGATGCCAAACATGCGGGCATAGCGGCGCAGGGCTTCGACACGGGACTCGTGGCACACATGAAGGTTTGGCGGGAGCGGCGCCGGGGAGGTGCACCAGCCGGGCGGGGAGGAGGTTGTGGATGGAGGTGGCGGTAGAGACTGTGGCGGTGGCGGAGGTGGTGGCGGTGACGGCGAAGGTGATTGCAATGGGGAGGTTAAGCGCAGCGGTGATGGCGATGATGACGACGACGCGGGGGACGAGCAAGCGGGACTGCAGGCCGTGCAATCGTCCAATGCGTGACCGCGCCGTCTTCGTGACAGGGACGATGAGGACGGCGAGGACGAAGACGGCGAGTGCAATGGTGTCTTGGCACCGCAGCGCACAGAAACGATGCGCGGTGCAGGCAAGCTATATTCCCAAATCTTGAGCCGCAGCTCTGGTGGTAGTTGGGAGAACCGTGGCTGGTTTGTGAGCAAATGTTAGCCAAAAAAAAAAAAAGCCATATACGTTCTGCCTGTCCGCACCTGGCAAACGTACAAATGTTTGAGTCTGTGTTGGACACTGTGCTTCGTCTTGCCGCATTGTCCCTCCGCGACACGCCATAGCTTGGTATGACGGGCAGTCTATTGTACTGAAAGGCTCGACCGGTCTTGCACCGTCTATTTGCCGATTTGCAGGTAATCTTGAAGTGCTCAAGCAATATCAAATCGAAGTGGCCGAAGTACTGGATGAATAGACGCAGAAAACGCACGAGTTTACGAAGGAGGTTTGGGCTTTTAATATACTCGTAGAAATGTAGGTGAGGCCCGTTTTATGGACAAGGTGAGATCAATTCTGACACCAGAAATGTACGTATTCAAGAGATAAATAAATCACTAAATTTATATATATATATATATATATATATATATATATATATATATATAAACTGTTCAAGACTGATGCAAATGGCCAAAGTTGGGTAACACACAGGCCGGGCCAGGAACTGCAAGCAGTTAGAGTGCGGCGGAGAAAATACACGGAGATGCATAAGCTGTAGCAAAGATCATGTTACCGAGAATGACGACTAATGACTGACTGACAGAAACAGAAGACAAAAGAAAGCCGTGCGCGGAGGCCCGTAAAACAATGCAAGGTTAGCAGGATGCTCTTTTTCGGCATCCTAGTGGTTGCTGATTTGGACAGTTTTATTCGAGCTCGCTCCCGAAACAGACACAGTTGGGAAGTCACTTCTGCAGAGGGAAGAGAGAAAGTGTATATACAATAGTATGTGACGGACAATAGACTAGAAAAAAATAAAATAAAATAAAATAAACGTGGGGATATAGCAAAGGGAGGACAAGGAAAGGTTTCCAGGGGACAGGGGCAGCATGTCGGTCAGAGAATGGCTACGGCAGACGTGTACGACCTGAGAATAGGTAGAGGAGTACATTCGTCTGTAAATGCGAGTAAGCCCGAAGATGCTCGTCACGATCCCTCGATCCCTACGTCAAAGGAGGGTATGGTAGGATCGACGAATGAAAAAGGAACAACATACGAGAGATGTGGAAGGCATGATGGCGCAACACGAGAACTGCCCCTTTTGTCGGCTCCGGGACGCTTGGGCCGGGAAAGGAGACATGTGCAACGCAACTTGAGTAACCTATCGCATCGTACGGGCTTTGTACCATTGTTGCCGACGGTTTTCTTGATATCTTTGGTTATCGTCTTCAGTATACTGTTGTGTGGGCAGTACCGTCCATCCCAGCACAACAAGATAATGCTCAGCGAATGATGGAGGCAATGGTGCTGGAGGAATAAAACTCAAACACTCTGCAGAGACTGCAATATGCCAGAGCAGCAGACAGGGATGGTGCAATAAACGTTAAACAGAATTAATCAAGCATGCAGGACCCGGGACGGCGTCTCGGGAAAAACTGAGGGAACACACGGTGGGAAAGGGGAGGGATGAGGGATGGGTTGAGAAGGGAGCGGAAGGAGTACAGAGGGGGTTGTGAGCAGGGGTAATGTCATGATGTTGAGAAAGACGAGGCCTTGGGGGCAGCGAAAAGTGAGCAAGAAAGATACCGATGAAAGGACCGAAAAATTCGTGGCGCATGGAACCTCCCTAGAAGTCGCTTCTCGCAAAGGACGATGTGATTGGCTTCCACTCTTTTGGTCGCCGCAATGTGATATCGGAATCAAAATACAATACGGGCGAGACTGAAAAGAGCACGAGAGGTTGTCCCGAGTCATCGCGGCTCTCAGTCTTATCCGCCGCTCATAACCACAACCACCACCACACATCCTATCACATACGTTGTACATTGTACTTTCTCCCTTTCTGGTCCACATCCACGCTGCCACACGCTTTCCAGTGCCAGAGACCCGGAGTCGGGACACGACATTTGGCAGGGGTAAGTCGCGCAAGAAGGATTGGACCGCGTCTTCGCGTCTGGTTACTATCCAGCATATTATGTCTTGCCTGGAGTTGTGTTTTTGGTTCTTCGTCTTCGTTTCCGTCTCTCTATTGACACTCTCTCCTCTCCACTTCCTTCATATCACTCTGCTGTCGTGTTCTGTGCGACCGCCCCGTCCGCTGGTATCTCGTTGACTTCGTACTGTCGCCTCTGTGCCTCTGCTTTTCTAGCTTCTCTCCCAATTTTCTTGTCCATACGACGACGACTTATGCATTCACAGTCCCACAGTCCATCTATCCCGGCGGGTACATGCAGCATGCTACATCTTACGACACACCAAACCCTTGCACCGGACGTACGAAGAGGTGTTTTGACGTTCTGGCGTCCAGGCGAGCAGTGTTCAGGTCGTCAGGGGGTTTTCTCTCAGAGTCTCGCCTTCCCTCTCTTTTCTGTCTTCTCGCGCAAAATCTATCCTAATCCAGAACACACCTGGTCGTTTCTGCCACGCCTTTCTTTCAGACCAGCACGTATATTGTTACCTCCACTTTTGATCCAACTATTTGCAACGCTTATATTATGTCGGACAAGCTCTGTAAACAGGGCGTCGGATTTGCCGAAAGTCGTCGACTAGGACTTGGATGTGAGGCAAAACGAAATGGCTCCTCAACTGGGGCACCGGCACAAAATTCACAACGACAAATTAGGAAAGAAAAAAAAATCGCACAAGGTTGACAACAAAATAAAAAGAATGATGAGAGTGGGACTTGAACCCACGCGGATTGCTCCATAGGAACCTTAATCCTACGCCATAACCAACTCGGCCATCTCACCGTGATTCTTAACGCCGTATGGGTTTAATTTGCCTCCATATACGACAGTCGCAACTAGTGCGATTTGTCTGTTGTTCTCGACGTCCTTATTTCTTGTCTTCTCCCTGTTCTCTCTCCGCCCGTTACCCCTTCGTTGTCGACCTTGCCAGGATTGTTACGAAATGCTTGGTAACCTCGGCAGGAGATTTTTTAAACGTCGTGGCACGCCCTCTGCTTTGACCTTCTCTGTCCTGCTTCGCCTTAAGGGATGGACGACGACCAAGCAGAACCTGCATCCGACGCATCCTGGACGCCTTTGAACGACGTGAACCGGGCCCTGCAATCCTGCCCATACCGGCACCAAGGTTCTGGACCTGTCTCGTCCCGCTCCGCGCTCCAGTCTCTCGGGACTGCATGGTGGCTTGCATTGTGCTTTTTGCTTTCTGTGCTTCCTGAAGCCCATTCTTTTCTCGTCTACACCATTCCGGCAGGGACGATAATTGGTTTTTTTGTCCTTTGCATAAAAGCACACGCTTCGTACTTCAGCTGCTCTCTCCAGTTTTCCCTCTCGTCCCTGGACGGTGCGGCTGCCAGACGGTTATTTTGCCGACCAGCTGGGCATCCATGAGAGGACACGGCACATTTGACTGCAAGAAAATGAACCCTCGCAAGAAAAAAGCGTGGTAGGAGAGATGGTAGCATCACGGAGCTGACAGAAACACTGGGCATGCAAAGCTTGTGTTGTGGCATGGCTATTTTGGGGGAAAGGGGACAGGGGCAGGAAGAAAAAAAATGCAAATGGGAACGGCCACAGGGACAGGCGATATCCCGTGCTGTGGTGCACAGCTTTGGTCCTGTTGTAAAGTCGTGGCAAAAGTCGTGTCACCGGGCAAGAAGACCAAAGAGTGAGAAGAGAGACGATGACGAGACTGGGGCAAACTGGTAATTGTGATCATGTCGAGATAGCGGCACTGTTGTATTTTAGTTTAAATTATATTCCATTTCAAAGTCCGATTTTCGCTTTCTTCGTCTTCTTGGTGAGCACCACAATCATACCTGATGGCTATTGTCGAGATGTTGATATAGGATCGTCGTGTCGTGTAGTCCATCGTCGTTTCCGACTCGAGGTTCACATCTACATTCCTTTTTTTTTACACTTTTATTCACAATAAAGGTCATTTTGCATTCTCATCTCACATCTCCAGCTCATTTTGTTGTCGGGAGATTTATGCAATTTGACCGGTTGCTATGAATCGAATCATCCCTCGACATCTTTGACGAAAGAAAAACACGAATATAAATATCAGAGGGAGGTGAGATAACCCGTTTTTACTATATATTTTGATGTTTTATCATTATTTTTATTCTTTGTCCTCTTTAGCTGTTTCTGTTCGTACTTGGACTCCTATTTTCAGTCGCGATTTATGCAACCGTGGTGCAGATTTCTTTTTCATTAATAATAATTAAACAGTCCGGGCGGCCTTATTAAAAATTCTTATTGATCACTAAGCCATGACTGTTGCACTGAAACAGTTGATACGACTCTTCCACTTCTACAAAAATAGACCGGCAACAAACAGCTACATTTATTTACCTTTCCCATCCCTGAAATAGAATCTTCGTGCCGCTCTCTACCACCCTCTTCTCGGGTTCACGATACGTCAAAACACCCACGTGACTAGACTCCTTGTCGTGCCACAAACTTCCCCTTTTTCGTGTTCAGGGCCACTGTCATTAGATTGTTTGTTTTCTTATTTTACATCCTCCACCTGTGCCTTTCTGCAATCTGCACTGGCCGTCACAAATGAGACCGATACGTCCCGTCACGACAGGAGATGCCCACAAATAGAAACGCCCCCAAGACTGGAGCAGCGGTCGAAGCGCCAGCCACTCGGGAGATCGACAGCGCCTGGCTGCACTGATTGGTCCACGCAACAGCTAAGCGCCAGCGCCCCTGCTGCTGTTTCTTTCCCTCTGTTTTTCCTTCATTCCCAAGCAGACCAATCTGCATTCGACAGTCTGCTTGAAACGAATCGTTTCTCCCCCCCAGACTGACCCTGCATCCCCAAACGCGCGCGTTGATGCCGCCTCGCCAGCCATGCCGACAGACGGAATCTCATTCGCGGAAGGCATCCTTGGCTCCCTTTTGGAGAAAGCAAGCCCAGCCAACGTTGCGGATGCTCATGGAGCAGACGACTTCCAACTGGACGCATGCCAACCACTCCTTTGCAGAGTCCGGAAATGATCCCGAATCGAGGTGGGATCTGAGGTCGATCCGCTGTTACAGTAGGCAGAGGGGGTAGGATGGTGGCGGGGCCAGTCTTCCCCTCGCGGCGCCTGTCTCGATGCCGGGATGGAGGCCATTTGGTATGGTGATGGTTGCTTTGACGAGTGCATTTGCCGCCGGCCACTGAACGGCCTGCCTTTTGATAAGCAGCGCTCGAGCGGCGTTCCACACTTCTCCAGAGACTGCACGTTTTTGTCGCAGAGAGAAGTATGCCGGGCGGCTATCCCAAGGTAGTTGGCGACAAAAAAAGAACTAAGCAAGGGTTGTGAGAAGGCTGGCGATGGCCGACAAATGATAAACAAAGAGGCACGCAAGACGTCTTGCAGGGTCGACGACTTTGAAAACCTTATTTGAAGGTCCTCCCCGTCAGCCATCGCCGTCGTTCTTTTCAGTCAGGGCTGGTTTCTCATCTTTGTTTTGTTTTCACTTGCTTCGTTTGTCGTCTTGCTCCCTTTTTGACATTCACTTCTTGGGCCGGCCTCTGTTCCTGGCGAACTTGAAAATCTTGTTGAAAACCTTCATAGCAGCATCACCAACTCATTTCTCTCTCTCTCTCTCTCTCTTTCCGCCCATTCGTCGCCATGTCTGTCGAGAAGAAGCCCAACCACTCGTCCGAGTTCGAGGTCGACTCGACGCACAACAGCCAGCACAGCCACCTCCACGAGAACGACGCCCACCTCAACGCAAAGCGCCGCAACCTCCGTGCGCTCGACACCGCCCGCGCCGCCGCCACGCTGCTCGCCCTCCTCATGGGCCTCGCCGTCTTGGGCACCGCCGGCCATGCCCTGCAGGCCTACAACTCGTCGTCGCCCCGTGACGCCGCCTGGCTGTCCGTCTGGCCCAATACGGGCGCCTTCGACGTCAAGCCCACCGTCGCTCTCGTCGCCGGCGCTTCCCTCGTCGTCCTCGCCAACCTCATCGCGCTGACGAGCCACCACCGTTTTGTAAGCCCCTCTTGTGTCCTTTCTGTCCTCGCCTTCCTTCCTCGCTACGCTCGCCATTCTTTCTTTGTTCTCGCTACGCTCGCTTTTCTTTGTCCTCGCTACGCTCGCTTTTCTTTTTGTCCTCGCTACGCTCGCTTGCTCGTCAGTCGCTAACATGACAGGTCCGCGCCAAACTCGCCAATGCCCACGCCCACACGCCGCTCACCTTCTCCGCCCCCTTTGTCGGCCTCGTCGCCGCCATTGTCGCCGTCATCCTCTTTTACGTCGCCAACCGCTCGGCCACCGCCGACACTCTCCTCTCCTGGAGCTGCCGCTGGCGCCACCTCGCGACCGCCCACCCGGCGCCCCAGTTCGCCTCCCTCTGCCGAGCCAGCCATGCCGGCGTCGACCTCGCCATCCTTCTTATTCCCGTCGAGTTTCTCGCCCTCGCCCTTGCCGGCGTCCAGCTCAAGCTCGAGCGCTACACCACGGCGTACACGCACGCACGCAAGACGCCCAGTCCTGTCTTGTCGTAAGTGGGCAATCGAGACGTGTCGGGTTCATTGCCCTCCTCTTGGCGAAGTCCCGTGTCTCTACCGCGCTCCTCCCTAATCATCGGTGTCCTCTCCCGTGGAGATGCTGTGTTGGAGAACACAGCCTCTTCTCCTTCTTCGTGTCCCGTACCCTAGACTTCTCATGGTCGGTTTGGTGGGCTAGGTGTTGTTGTATCTTACATGTTCCTGCTCTGGATTTTATACTCCTTTTTATTATCGTGTATGGGTTCTTGGTCGTGGGTAGGCATGTTGGCATATGGAATTGTTAATGTGTCTCTTTTGTATCCTTTCTTTGCATTTTGGCTTACGTCGCGAATGGAATAAAATATGAATTTGTCACTAAACACATGTCAAAATGAACACAGCTACCATAAGCACCCATCACGACGATGGCCTGAATTAAAGTTAACATCGCCCAGGGAACAACATGCAGCCTCCCGTTTTGGAGACCTTGACCACGTCAGCATCCGGTGTAGCAGATAAATACTCCGCTTCCAACATCAAACAACAAACAAGAAAATAACTAAAGGAAACCGTTGCCACCCGCAGCAAGCAGCCGGGGCCAGACTACGGAGTGCAGAGCGGGTCTGCGATACCGTCATTTTACGACACTTTTCGCCCACCTGGCGGCATGTTTCTTCCGTCCAGTCACCTTGCGGACGCATCTTCCCATGTCAAAAGGAAGAAAACAGATGTACAGGACGCTGTCCCCCTTACTGAATGATCCTTACGGAATCCCAGCCTCGCAACTCGTACCTTTTCGACACTGTGGCAGATATCGCCTGTCAGCCACCCCTCGTGGACGAAAAGGAAACGCAACGCTTGGCCAATTGTCTACTCTTTCATTTTCCATCTCACCTTCTGTCACGGTCCATCTTCCTACGCCCTTCGGGTACTCCTCCCTGGTTCCGTGTCTCGCTTGCGCCGCTGGGGTGACACGAGCTGTTGGAAAACGAGAGAGGATGAGGACGGCAGGATGCAGGAGGCAAGAGCATAATTAATAAAAACTGAGGTGGAAAACAAAAAGAAAGTCGGACAGAGAGACACTTGTATCTGTTCCCTTATAGCTCACTCTTTACACCCGGAATGAACTGGAGCATGGCAAATGGCGTGGTTTAGGTTTCCTTGCAGTGAAGTGAAGGGTGTCACGAGCTGAGTTCTGCCTCTTGTGTATTGTGGCCTTCTAACCTTAATATTGCTCTTCCTGAATGCAAAATGGCCCATTCACTAAAAGGCCTCTTCACCTTCACTCATGTGGCACATCGACTGGACGTCTTGACAACCCGACCTCTTCTTTTTGCTCTGCTTTTTTAACCCCTCTCTCTGTGCATGGTTACCCGACGGGTGGCCTTACGCTATTGCTAACCTGTCAAAATACCCACCTGTCACTTATTTTGTGCCTCCTTTTGTGTCTGTGTCCTTGTGTATCGAGAATGAATGGACTGGGCGTGATTCCTTATCGTTTGCCACCTCAGCAACGTATCTCTCCATGACCTCTTGTTGAACATCCACCTCGTTGCCCGCCGTAATCGTATATCGTTACGTGCAAAGGATTGTCTTCCCAGTCCGAGCATCGGCTCCTTGCTCCTCTTCTTCCTTGCTCGTGTCATATTTCGAAGCTTTATTTTCTTTCTTAGTTTGCTTCCCCGTCCTGCCGCAGTCCTTGCTTCAGCCCCTCTCTACCCTAGTCTGAAGCCTGGGTCGTGCATTTGTCTGTTTCTCCGTCTGGCTGGGGTGGGTCTCTATGTTGCCATATGTCGCCCTGCCAGACTTAAACGACCCTGCATATATCATATCTGAGTACAGCTGGGTCGGAGAAGGCGTGGAGTGTACTGTCTTGGAAGACGACAACACGCCAAAGGGACTGAAAGGTGAAAGGAAGGAAAGAGAAAAAGGAAGACAGCAAAAGTTTTCGCAGAATTGGCACATTTTAACCAAAAGCAAATGTTCGACTCCCACTACTTCCCCCTTTTGTATTCTTTTGCAGCCTCTACATCGCCTGCAAGGTTGCAAACGGCCCTAGGCGCGACAAACAAACGGGCAAAAGAGCCATCGTTGGCCCAGTGCCACCACCTTGGCTGATGAGACACAAAAACGCCTTCAAAACGACACCCACGCTACTGACAAACCTACCCCAAGAAAAGCAGTCCGATTTTCACTGATAATCATCGCAGTCTACATCTACGACATGGCTACCGCTACGGGCATCGAACAGACACTGTCGTTGCCAACACAGGCACTGACCCAGATACGGGCAAAGACACGCACGCAGGGAAATAAGGATCAACCCCAAGTCCAGGCACATGCCCAGGTCCCGGTCCAGGTCTCCGCAAAGTCACAGATCCAGAAGCGACCGATAGCATCGACCGCAATGTCGGCACCGGCAAAGGATACCGGCAAGCCTGTGAACGGAGCCGTGAAACGGGACAGCGGCCACTGCAATGGCAGCAACAACAGCGGCATCAGTGACGGGCCCGAGAGCATGACGACACACGCCAACCATAAGCACGGCAGCGCCAGTAGCAACGGCAGCAGCAGCATCGAGGAGGTGAACATCGGTGGTCGTGGCAGCCGCAGTACGGACCTCTCCTTTTCCCAGCGCGCGGCCCAGATGTCTCGTGAGCCGAGACCCCTTCTCGTCAAGGGCGACCCCAATCTTCTGCGCGACATTGATCGCCCGCCGCCGGGCGATCCGGCCACCACCACCACGGGAAGGAGACGGTCCATTCTTGGCGTCCTGACCGCAGAAGGCGCCCCTGCCACTCCCGGGCCCAACATTACCGACGGCCACCTGGGCCACCTGGGCCACCTCGCCCGCAAGCGCAGCCAGTACTTTGAAGACGCCTTTGCCACCCGCCGCGACGCCGACACCAGCCCCGCCAAGGAGCGCGTCCGCAGCGAAGCTCTTGTGTTGGCCGACGTCCGCACCAATGTCATTGTCGGCGACGAGTTTACCATCGTCACGGAGCTGTCGGCCCACCTCGCCCTGCGCTACCGCCGGCCCCTCTCGTCCATCGTCGTCACCCTCCAGCACGGTGCCTGCATGTGCTTCGGCGGCTCGTTTGCACCCGCGTACGTCATGGCCGTCTACGGCCTGCCGTCTCAGCTGCAGCCCACCACCAACAAGCGCAACGCGGCGCTGATCCAGCGGCACATGGAGGAGACGCTGGGCGTGCCGCCGGCGCGGGGCCACCTGCGGTTTGTCGCCGTCCCGGAAGCGAACCTGGCGTACGGCGGGACGACGGCGCTGGGCCACGTAGACGATCTGGCGAGAGCAGGCGCGGGTGAGAGCAGCGGCGGTGGCGGCGGTGGCGGCGGCAGGCCGCTGTCCAGCAACGGCATGTACCGGTTACCCGTCGGCTCAGTCACGTCCCCGGCCGCCATGGCCATGACTGACGGGAGCTTGGGCCGAGGCCTGGGCAGCCGCAAGCACAAGACGGCGCGCAAACTGAGTGTCAAGGTACGTTTCGCATTTGTGGCCACCCATGTCTGTCAAACAACCACTAATGGTCAGTCCCTGTCGAGTTTCCGCTCGCCGTCGCCATCGCCGTCGCCCCCGGAACTGACACCGCCGCCAAGTGCCGTCGACGAACACCCACCAGCGCCGCAGCTGCCCGCCATTCCAGAGCGGCCCGTCAAGGACGGGGATTCCGGAGGGAAGAAAAACAAGGCGCGGGTATCGCCGGGCGTTCAGGTTGTCTCGGGGTTCAAGACACCGCCAGTATCACCCACCGCCACGTCCGCATCTGTCAACCAGCAACAAAGTCAACGCGCTCGGCGAACAAAGAGCTTTGTTGCAACCCTGTTTGGACGATCGACGCCGAAGCCAGAGGGAACTTTGTCGTAGAAAGGTTGTGGGGCGGATTTTATAGCATGGCTATGGCTATAGGGTTGGAGACATCAGGACATGACAGGACAGTAGCAATGAACAAGCTGAAAGAAGGAGAGCAGAATGGGTTGCACTGTACTTCGTAGGTGAAGCTGAGATATGCACCCCAAACGCTAAAAATGCAGCTTTGGCGCTAGACGAAGCAGAATTAGGTAATACATTTGGGGGACGAGGTTGCCCCGCATACGTTGCTTCAGCGAGTGGGGCGCTCTTGCTATGTCATTGTAGCGGGCAGTCTGTAACTGGGATGTTCTCCAAGAGGGCGAGCAGCCGCGCAAAAGCACAGCGGAAGGAGCTTTACACAAATACGAATGTATACAAGGGCGGGAAGGAGCGAGAGGACCGGCGCCCCTCTTCCCAAAGCCGGAGCTACCATCACGACATTGCGTTTCGACCTCGAACCTTTTCTTTCTGCCCGCAACACCGCGACGACCGCTGCTGTTATCAGGCCCCATTCGCAATCGCTGCCCCATCTGTCCGATTGTCCCACTCCTCCCGAGACAAGCCCAGCTCGGGGACCCACGCAAGACAGAACAAGCAGCTGGCTGCAGCCGCCAAACTGCCTCATGAACCAACAGCCTCTCGCTGTGTCAACCTTCTCTCACCCACATTCTCAGCCTCATACGCATTTTGTCGTCTAGCCACTGGAGTCTCGACCCTCACGTTCCGTCGACCCCAGCGTCCAGCACCGCTTTATGCCCGCCTGGCCCCAGTGCGAGCCATTCCGTTTGGCATCGGCCCTCTCAACCTCCACCTCGGATTTCAAGCTGCCTGGGTTCGACAAGCTCTTCTCTCTCTACCAGTCTCGTCGTTCTCGTCAACTCGCGTTGGACCAAGCTGTAGCGGGAGGAGCGCACACAAACGTTTCCGAGCGGGCATCCCGCCACACCCCTGCCCTTCTTCATTTATCCTTTCACCACACGGTCGTGCCCATCGACCAGGCACGACGACAGAAGCAACGATGGAGGTGAGTAACTAATAAACAGCAAACACACAAAGAACTACAACCATACATGGCGCTTTAATCCGCGGTCCCGCTTGTCCTCTACTGTGGCCAATCTTCAACCATCAGGCGACTCGCTTTTGTCATTCCGTGTTCACCGTCTCGCCTCGTTTCACCGTCTCATTTGCACGGAATATCTTCCGTCCCATCCGTCCCTTCTGTCATCCCAATCCTTGTGTGTGACTCAAGTGCGTCGTTTGGCCTCTGGTCTCTGAGCACTTTCATTGATCTAGTTCACATCGTGCCACTAGACAGGCCCTTCCCTACCTCCACGCCCTCTCATCCCGTCCAATCCCATCCATCCTCATCTCACCGCCATGTCTTGTCAACTAGTCTGAGCCTACTGGCCTGCGCCTCTCATCTCGTCCCTCGTACGGCCTCTCATACGCTCTCATATCTCGCTCCCCTGGCCGTTGTACAAGAGGCGAACAGGCAAACAGACAAACGCCACGGGCCGCAACGGGATGGCAACCTGGGTCGATGAGCCAGCCCGTTTCGGCCGGCAGGCAGAGTTACAAGAGACGCTCAGAGAGGCAACAGTTTTACATCTCCACCATCTGCTCTTCGCCGTTTGCAACTCACGCCGTTTGTCGCCGTGCAAGCGCACCCAATAAACGCCATGGTCAACCGATCGAAGCGGCGAAGCAATCAAACCGATCCGCCTAGAGCAACACAATGCAAACCTGAAAGGACGGTTCTCATGCACATCGCCTCTTTCGGGGGCCGTTGTCAATGACCACAGAACACAAGGCACGAGACACTCGAAATCACAGCACACGGGCTCCTCTCGTCCTTGCCAGGAGCGACGAACCCGACATGTCAGCTGTCTGGTTCATGTTGTTTTTCCTGCTCGTACTTCGTGTCCGACATGAAAGCTCACCACGGCTTGCGCGGCCTCCTCTTTTACATCCTCTTCTGTCCCCTGCCACATGTCAGACACCGTCTCATCCATTGCCTTTTTCCTCAAACTATTGTTCACCGTCTCCCGCCAAAGCAAGACACTACTGCCGATAGCCCTCCTTGGAGCGTTGGCTCTCTTTCTTCTTTTCATTTTCAATGGCGTACAGGATTACCTTATTCTCGTTTATTCTCTAAACTTTGAGCGCGGCTGTAATCTCCTGTCCCTACACATTATCTCAGCGCTCATGAACTCTCTCGTGCCTCGAGTCTGTCCTGATCAAACACACACCTCAACAAAATTGAGATTTCGATACTCTGCAATGTCGTTCCATTTGCCTGGAGGACTTGTGTCAGTGGCCTCGTCCGTCTCGTCGTCATCCTCATCCTCATCGCATTCCTCCTCCAGAATCGATACCCCTATGCACCCAGACCCGGCCCCAACCCCGACCACGTCTGCACCCGCCTCAACCGAGAGAGTCGCCAGTCCAGCATTGCTAAACCTCGAACGTGTCTATGAACAGAACCGCCAACGAACCCAGAAGAGAGATGGCGCACCAGGCGCGCCGGGTGCGCCTGTCGCCGCCGCCAAACCGTCAGAGCCCGCGGCGCCCGCGCCACCAAAGGGCAAACCGAGGCTGTTGCTAATGGGGCAAAGAGCGTGAGTAGCCCCCTTTCCCGTGTGTTGAGGAGGATGTCGTCGTGTGGTCCCACCGCGTCTCCTACTTTTCCTAACCGGTGCTTTTCGCCCCCAATAGGAGCGGCAAGTCGTCCATATCGAGTGTCGTGTTCCACAAATTACCACCAAACGAGACGCTCTTTTTAGAATCGACCTCGAGGCTGCAGAAGGATGCCATGGCGTAAGTTACCAGTCCACATTCCCTTCGTCTCGTATCGCGTCTGAATATGAAAACCTTCTCACTGACCTTCCAGTTCGTTTATGGACTTTCAAGTATGGGACTTCCCCGGCCAGATCGACTATTTTGAGGGCAGCAGCTTCGACATGGACGCCATCTTTGGCGAGGTCGGCGCGCTCATCTGGGTCATCGACTCCCAGGACGACTACCTTGAGGCCGTCGCCCGCCTCAACAACACCATCCTCAACGTCCAGCGCAACTACCCCAACATCAACATCGAAGTCTTTGTCCACAAGGTCGACGGCCTGTCCGACGACTTCAAGATGGAAATCCACCGCGACATCATGATCCGCGTCCAGGACGAGCTGTCCGACCAGGGCTTTGAGAATGCCCCCGTCAACTTCCACCTCACCAGCATTTACGACCACAGCATCTTTGAGGCCTTTAGCAAGGTCATCCAGAAACTCATTCCGCGCCTGGGCCAGCTCGAGGCCATGCTGACGTCCCTATGCCGCACCTGCCGCTTCGAAAAAGTCTATCTGTTCGACGTCCTCTCCAAAATCTACATTGCCACCGACAGCACGCCCGCCGAGATGGCCTCGTACGAGGTCTGCTCGGACTTCATCGACGGCATCATTGATATCACCGAGGTCTACGGCAGCTGGGCCCGTCCCGACGCCTACCACCAGCGCCTCGAGGCCGAGCAGCACCAGCCGCTCGCCGACCAGATCGCCTGCCCCTGGGCCGAGAGCTGCATTGTCCTGGCCGACGGCAGCAAGCCCATTCTGCTGCGCGAGGTTGACAAGTACCTGGCGCTGGTGGCCGTCATGAAGGAAGGCTCCTACGACAAGATCCCGCTCATCAATATCAACGTGGACGTGGTCGTCAAGGGCCTGACGGAGTTTTTCAAAATCACCAAGCAGAAGAAGTAGGCACAACGCCACGAAGCACGAACTTGGCGTTTTGGGCGTTTCCCTGTCCCTTTTTGTATATACGTACAATGTCATTTTGTTTTGCCTTTCTTCCCTTTGTTCTTTTTCTGCTGCTTTTCGTAGTAACTGGTCATATATATATACCTCACGCCATGCTTTCATATTCGCTTATCCTCTTCAAATTCGTGAAAACGCCACTTGCGCAAACGGAAAGTACATAGTAATAATGTCTGTGGCTCATGCATCGTTACCAAACATTTCCTCCACGGACGGCAGCGAAAGCACCTGATGGGTCACACCGTCCGCATGCATCAAACATATGCGCGCCGGGGACCCACTCCTGTCTCCAATGATGCTGTTCGTTGCGCTGCTATCGACGCCGCTGACGTGGTCAGACCCGGATCGCCTCGATCCTAGTACTTCCATCCGAGCCACCGGGCTGTTGTTGTCGCCTTTGGCGAGTACGCCTGCGGACCAGCAGAGGCCAATCTCCGCCAACGGCACCGGTGGTAGTTCCTCTCCGTTGCCGTGGTAGGTTCCGTAGGTAATTTTGGGAGATTGAGTCGGAACGACAACCAAGCGTGAGTCGCGGTCTACAAAAGTTAGTGGGGCGGCATAACGACAGGACAACAGAGTCAGTTGAGGCAGCATCCAAGCACATACCCTCTGCAGTTGCTGCCCATAGAATAAGCAGCAGGTTGGCACCGAGGAACTGAAAGTCCACAACGCGGCCACCAGCGGCAAGGTCCAAGACGCAGCCCTGTGTTGAGACATCGGTCGTGACGCCCTCGGAGGTCGCGACTGTCGAACGGAAGAGGTAGACTGGATAGGAGACAATGTTAGTGTCTTTTGATAGAGACTGAGATATAGTATTGGAAAACGCACTCTTTTTCGGGTCATCCTTGGTCGAGAGGGCAGTAAAAGACAAGGCGTCTGCGCTGTCTTCTGGGTCCTGCTTAAAGGGTTAGCTTTTAGAACGGTTATAAACTTGTTGGTTTTCATAGAGGACTCACAGGCTTTGCAATAGCCGTCATGGCCACTTCAGCTTTCTCGATGGGCTGGCCGACCGAAAGCCGTGTAAGGGGGCCAAAGTGGACGTGCCGCCGTCCAGACTCTGCAATGGTCTTGAGTACACTTTCGGATTGCGTCGAAAAGAGTCGTGTGAGGAAGCCAAACTGGGTGAATGCCTTGATGGGCTGTCCGTTGTCTTCGTCATCCGCTTCTTCCTTTCCTTCTCTGTCGCGGTCACCCAGGTGGCTGTCGAGAACTTCGTGGCCTTTGCCACTGCCGCTTCTTTGGCCTGTTTCGGACGCTTGTTTACCCTTGCTGTCACGCTGCTCCCGAAGTCCGTCTTGGAGTATAGCGAGAAAATCTGGTTTGACAGCAAAGCCATCTACTCTCTCCATCTCCGCCTCGAGCTGGTCTAGGAGCGAGATGGTAGCGCCGTTCTTGGGTTGCTCCTGTATGGCCTTCCAGTCCGCCCTCCACTCGCCTTCAGCCGGCTTTCCGAAATGCAAGTCTAGTGGGCTCCGCAGTAAATGGTTCGAAATGTAGTCAATCACGGGCGTGATGCTTAGATTAGGCTCCTTGTCGGCCTGCTCTTCGGCTTGGGCTGGCAGCGCGAGGCGCTCGATGAGCGACCGCAGCCACGTTGAGAAGCACATAAACAGTTCCAGCTCGGCCGTGACAAGGGCCAGCGCGTTGTGCGTGACCAGGATGAGGCAGGAGACGATGTCAATGAGCTCCGCAATCTGATCGGCCGAAAATCCAATGTCGTCGTTGCTATGGAATTCGGCCAGGCCACGGAGGCGGCTGAGCGCCAGCATGGCACGATCGAGTGCCGGCATCATATTCTCGTGGATAAGGTCGCGAAGGTTCTGAAGGCCACCCACGACAGCCTTGTCCCACCGCCGATATCCCTAGAGATTTGTTAGAATATGAGACTGGACATGCATGTTTCACATTGTTTGTCAAGTTTATGTTTCTTACCCGCTCAGCAACGGTGTCGACAAGCCACTCTTTGATCACAGCTGGTACATAACCCGTCATGGCAGCAACGCGCAGAGCATGGGCAATGTTCTTGCGCTTGCGCTGTCCTTGCAGGTCTTCCTGGATGTTGGCGAGAAACCGGGCAGGAAGTTCGCGAGCCGACTGCCACTCAATTTGCATGTGGTCCTCGGTTTGCCGTATGTACCTCATGAGCTTTTGGAATGTCGTCGTTTTGTAGGCGAGAAGTGAGAGGTTGAGGGGCGAAGAGTGGATGAACGCAAAGTCCATATGGGAGATGTACACGATCTTATTGTCCTTCTCCTCATTGGCGAGAAGTAGAGTGTGTGTCGAGCTCGCAGGATGCGATGTATGGCGGCGGAGATGCAGCAGTGGCCCGTTTTCATTGGTAGCAACACCATCACTGGACGGTAATGGCAATTTGAAGGTGCCCATAACAAATGTGTCGTAGATGCTGACGTGGATGGCGCCGTCCACTGTGCCGAGGAGCATGATGTGGATCGAATCTCCGTCTTTGGGCCTGAGTGGCCGAAACATGAACTCGAGCGATGTGCGTGTAGAAAAGACAAACATGTCGTCTCTACGGCGGGGGCCGTCTGATATCAGCATCTAAATTCATACCCAACCTTTTCCAAGAAAAAGAACCTTTGGGAGCGTGCTCACCCTGTGCCTCCAGATACTGGTAATGGAGGTAGTTTGGGAATATCATCTTCGACCTCCAGGAACATGAGGGCCCGCGGCAGGTCAAGCAACGCACTACTTTGCTGGTCGTCTTGGCTCGCAAGGAGACCGCTCTGCCACGTCTCCTTGCCCCCGACCAGGTTCTTGGCCCAGCTAATGTATGTGACGGCCACCGGAGAGCTTTCGTACAGCCGGATCTGGTGGACGGCCTTGGAGCTTTCCAGGCCGGCGAGGCGCACGACGCCATCGTTCCAAGCCACAGCAAGAAATTGTCCTGGAATGATCAGAAGACTGTCAAAGAAAGACTGCCGGGTTTCTCCATATCACGGCAGACAAAGCCAGACAAATAAAGGAAGGAGGGCTCACCATCGGATCTCCATGCTAAAGCTTGGACGTCCTTGTTCCGCTCGGTGACCTTGGACACGACCTCACCACCACGCCGGCGGATGTAGACGACATTTCCACCGCCAACAGCGGCCGTGAGGTCAATTGTCGGACAAGCTGCCACCAAATTGGGCGAGTCAGCTGGTGGGATAAAGACGCTTTGGTTGAAAAGTTTCAACCGCTCAACTGCTCCGGCCATGATGGCTAGATGAGGTGAGGTGGTCGCGTCGGCGTCTTTGAGGCCGTCGTCAGCAGCGTGTGCTCATACCCCTGCAGTCTCTCTTTTCGAGCGATTTTCATATGCGTCGCATGTTTCGAGTCATAAAGCAAATGTGTCTCTATTTACTCCGTACAGCCCCGCCAGGAAAGATGCTATCAAAATCACTGTCATGAGCGGCTGCTCTCCGAACGCGTCTCCAGCTTGGGCAGGCGCGTTCCAAGGAACTTTCCCCATGAAAAACCACAGTGTTGATAAACACTGTACAGATCTCTCGCTAAAACATAGTGCTCAGAGACACAAAATGGGCCTGACTTCTGCAGTTGTAGCTCTTAATACAGTGCTTATATTATTATAAGACACTGTATCAGTCAAGACGGCAGCCAATCAGAGAGTGTAGAGGAGGTACGCCACTTTTGTGCGCCACCAATCAATTCCGAGCCATTTCGGGTTCCCTGCCTTTTAGCTTTGTGACCGAAAGCGTTCATTTGAAAACTGGATCACGACGACCACATCGAACAGGTTCAAGCCGACTGCTGAAGCCCCTCCCCCGCGTCCCGACGACCTCTCTTACCGAAACCACAAATACCAATTAATTTGAGGGTCATTGACCGACAAAAGCCGTCAAGATGGGTGGCCTCGAACACAACAGTGCGCCGACTTCTCCGCCCCGAAGCAGAAACGCCGGAACACCGACGAATGGAAACCGAAGGACGGGATGCTAACAATGTTGTGCTCTTTCTTGTAGAGATGGCGATGGATCCGGCGTTGGTCAAGTTGGGCAGTACGTTGTTGCTTTACATTCCTCGATGCTTTGGCCCGGCACACCTATACGTCTGTCCTGTTGTGATAGTTTTGCGGACCAATGAATTGGATCTCGCTGTTTGCTAACACGACCGACTTCCAACAGACATGACCACGAACCGCTACAAGTACTTCCGGTGGACCAAGCGCACAGCCAGAATCACGTTCACGTACGTGGTGTTTGTTCCGGCGCTCTTTGGTATCCTGGCCTACTCGACCGACGTGAGTGCTCGACGTGGTTTTGCAGAACAGAGACGTGGCTTGAAATCTGAAAACAGATGCTAACGGGTGTTCTCTCACAGGGCAAGTGGAACCTACGGGGAAAGCGGAGAGGCGACGTTTTGGCCGAGTACTAGGACTTTGGAAGATGTGTGAGGAGCGAGCGAATCGACAGTTTGTATATATGGATTACAGGCACGGAAACAGCCAATGCAACCAAAAATATTGAAAGAAGCAAGAGGGAGAACGCTGCTGTTGTGAATCGTGAATGAAGGGATGCATCAAACGGGATATCCAGGTAAAAACTATGTGGGCGGCTATGTCGCAAAAACTCTGGTATGAATGCAGTCTCGAAGAGAGACGAAGAGCTGGAGAACAAGGTGTGCGCCATCTTTTCACCATCGGCTGTCTCGCCTCCGCTGGCTGTCTCGCCATCCCATACGACTGCCGCCTTGTCCGCCATCTCGAACCCATGCGCCTTCGTCTGGTATGGCATCGCCGCGTCGCCAGCCAGCAGTCGGCACGCCGTAGTTGGACGATGCGCCGTACCCATCCCGCCCTCGTCTCCCACTGAAACGAGAGTCCATGGACCGGACAGCGCTTGCGCCCGAAAGAGGTGGCGGTGGCATTCGACTCGGAGGTGCCTCCCCAACACCAGAACCCCGGCCGCTTCGCGCGCTGGATGCCGGAGCCACGCAACCGTCGGCCAGAGGTGGCAAGATGGCACAGGACAAGTATTCGCCGGGGGTATAGCGCAGCTTGGCGAGTGTCCTGCTTCCGTCGTCGTCGCTGCTACCAGCATTGCCAGTTAGCATCAGCTGATCCTCATCGTCGTCCATCAGTTCGTCCGGAATGGCGGCGTCGTCGATGGCATCCAAGGACGTTGTCGGGGCGCCTGGCCCAGTGCTACCAATAACAACGCTGCCGACATCCTTAATAATGAAGCGCGGTGCATAGGCAGACTCCTTGAAGGCTTCTGATGGCCGGCAGTTCCCACTGCCATTGCCTTCAGCAGCGTGCCGCGTGTTTTCGTACACGTGCCGGAAGACGATGCGCGTGCCAATGCACGTACTAGGCAGGACGGCAGGGTTCTGTGCGGCAGCGAGATAGTATGTGAGATCACTCAAGGTGTAGCTCGGAAGAGCATAAACGGGCACAAAAGCCAGGCGTTGTGGAGAGGAAAACTCATCAGGTCTAATCAGGGTCAGCTTAAAGGACCAAGTATAGAGAAGAGACATCCCTCAGGTAGACTACTTACCTGTGGAACGCACCCGTGCGGTAAAAGAGCTTCAGGAGAAATGGAGTGGCAGTCATCTTGCAAGAAAACATGCGCAATGCGAACTCCGAGCCTCGTTCATTCGTGTATTTGTTTGTCACTAAGCTCTTTTTCTATAGCTCGCTTCCAGTCAATTATCGGCCGGCTATACTTCTTATTCAATGCCTATCCCGGAGTGCTTCGTTGTCTGACTGGTACGGACTTTCCTGGATAATCGGGTTCGGGCATGAAAGCAATGTGAGTGTCTTGGCGGTAGTTTGACGAACATCGCAGTTGGAAGCGAAGGTGATCATTGGGCAGAGGCAGAACAGCGCAGGAGCTTGGCAGGCGGGGCGCTCTTTTTAGTGCACGTTTTTTGCCCCTAGCCTGGGGCCATTTGGCGACGCGGCTGAACCTGTACCGACGACTGACTGGGCTGGCTTATCAGTGGACGCTGCGTCGCGAAACGAAAATCTTCAAAAAAGCATCCTATGTAGCCTTGCCGTCTTGCGCCCTCCGCCACACCTCACGTCCGACGACCTCCCGTCTGCTCACAGTCGAATAAAGATCCCGAGTTCTCAGAGCCTACTATCTAAACCTCCTTTGACCCCGAATTACAGACACACACGAAACGCACTACCATCCTCCACCACAAACTGCCGTCGCCATGGACTTTGCGTCACTGATGTCGGCCCAGATGGCCAAGAAGAAGAAGCAGCTGGGCATCCCAGAAGCAGGCACAGACGGCGACAAATCGGACGCGCCGCCACCGAAAAAGTTTGTGCGCAACAGCGAGCTCGAGGCGCAGCGCAAGGCAGCCTACCTCGAAGCGCAAAAGGCCCGCGAGGCCGAAAAGTCCGCCAAAGCCGCTGCCAAGCGGCAACGAGAAGACGAGGCAGCCGAAGAGGCACGCCTACGGGAAGAGAAGCGGCGGCGGCTGGCGGCCGAGTCGCGGGAACGGCGCGAGAAGCGCGAGGCCGAGGAGGAAGCGGCACGGCGCAAACGACTCGGCCTGCCTGAATTGCCACCACCGGGCGCAAGAGACGGCGGCAAGGAGGACGAGAAGGAGGACAGCGAGGATGCCGACGACGAAAAGGACATGGACGAGGGCGAGCTGCGGGCGGCGCTGATCAAGCTCGACGCGCCCATTATCCTGTTTGGCGAGAACCATGCACAGCGCCTGCGACGGTATCGACAGACGGCCGCCGCCGTGGCAGCCGCCCTCACAACGACCGAGGCGGCCAAGCTGCCCGTCCCCACCACGCTCGCGCCCGTCCCCGAAAAGGACATGAAGGTGCCCGCCGTCGCCGACATCCCCCGCGACAAAAAGGGCCGCCAGTATCTGTACCGCCAGCTGGCCAGCTACTTCAACCTTGTCCTGCGCGAGTGGCAGCAAGCGTTGCAGGAAGCAAGCACCAAGAACGACGGCGAGACCGACGCCAGCCGGAGCGCCCGCTCCATCATGGAACAGAGCCGCGCATCCATCAAACCAGTAAGCCCCTGCCCATGTGTCCCACATTGTTTTTATTTCTGTTTTTATTTCTCTGTTTTGCTGGTCTTTCTGATTTGCTGGGAGACTTCGCTAACAGGTCAGCTCTTCCGCCGCTTGGAGAACGGTAGCATCGACGACAAGATTGTGCCGGCCATTGTCGAGATTGTGCATGCCGCCCAGGAGCGGCGGTACGTCGACGCCAACGACGCGTACCTGCGGCTCAGCATTGGCAAGGCGGCCTGGCCCATTGGTGTTATCATGGTCGGCATCCACGAGCGCAGCGCCCGCGAGAAGCTGCACGGCGGCGACAAGGGCAGCGTGATGACCGACGACGTGACGCGCAAGTACGTGCAGAGCATCAAGCGCTGCCTGACGTTTGCACAGGTGCGGTGGCCGCCCCACGATGCGAGCCAGCTGATGGGTTAGACGACGGTGTGGAGAGGGAAAACAGATGTTGACGTGGTACTGGTTCTGGGCCCAGGGCCCAAGGCCCATCGGTTTTGGGGGAGGGGACAATGTTCTCTTATACAGCAATGGCGTTGGAACCGTGATAGGTAGCATTAGTGAAGCATTTACACAAATTGAAATTGAAAGGAAAAGGGCGCCCGGCCTCGTTATTGACAATCAAGCCGAAGGCTGCTTCGAAGCCGGCAGCAAAAACAATAAATACCCTAGAGATTCGCGTGTACTTTCGGACAGCAGCTTATTTGTTGGATACTTGCTCGGTCTCCTCTTGCTGCACGTATCTGGGCGGAGGCGGCTGAATTGCAACAATAAATTCACATCCGCAGTCCCGCCGCTGCAACGTCTCTTTTTATGTTACAGTGGCAAGACGGCTCATCATCGCGAATCGTCCCCGCCATGCAGTCGTAATTTAGAAATGATACACTGCTGTTCTTCTCTTCACTGCGTATGTTCATTGCATAATTATTTCTATTTTGTGTTCGTTATGAGACATTCAGTTGCTTACTGGTTTCGGCAACAACCAAATGCATAGGCACGTACCAGCACCAACCCTGTCCCAGATGCCAGCTGTTACTCTACCACGGGAGTAGCCGAGTCGAACCAGTTCTCGCCAAGCTCTGGCAAGGCATTCTGTCCCTTGCGCTGACCGCGTACTTCGAGTTCTGCAGCAACAATGTTTATTCTCCGCAGGCGGTCGATGGCGTCCGTCTCAAACCGGGACAGCGATTCCAGCGCGTCCTTGTGCAGCGTCACGCGAGGCTTCTCCTTGACGGTCCGAACGAGCTAGGATGACAGTGTGACATTAGGAAAGGCAGTCATAAAATGATACATATTGCGTTGCAAAGAGAGACAAACCTTGTTGATCGAGTCAATGCGGGCATTGACCAGGCCGCTCTCGATCATGGCGGCCAGCTCCGTCTCAATGGACTTGCCAGGCTCGACAAACGCCGCGTTCATGCTCTCGAGTGTCACGCACGAATAGGGGATGAGGTAGTTGGTGATGCACTTGTTGCGGATCCGGGTGTAGATGGCACCAACGTGTCGCTGCAGGAAGATGTCCAGCATGTAGTCTGGGCGGTAGGACGCCAGGATCGACAGGCAGGCCGCGTAGCGGCCGTTGACAAACTGTGCAATGGCGCGGCGAATGTGCGGCTCCAGCTCCAGGAAGACGCGAAACTTGCTGTTCTCCAGCACCTTTGTCTGCAGCTCTGTGCGGTCCATCGTGGCCAGGGCCAGCAAGCCGCCATACACGGCAATATCGTTGGCGCTCAAGAAGCCGTCCGTCACGGCCGCAATCGACGCACTGCCGCTGTCCACCTCCAAAAAGCACTTGGCCGCGCCTTCAAAGTGCCCCTGGCCCAGCAAAGCCACGCCGGACATGGACTTGATGTAGGGCTGCATCAGCTTCTCCTCATCGGTGCCCTGAAGGCCCGTGATTTTGTTCAGCTGGTTTACCACTGTCACCCATTCCTTCCGCTGCATGGCCACGCTGACAAGGTGCTTGCCAAGGTCGACAATGTGCTTCGGAGTGCTGACGTCGGGCCGCATCCGGTTGTACGCCTCGTTGGCCGAGACCAGGTCACCAATGGCCTCATAGTGCTTGCCCAGTTCTTCGTTTCCCATGCGGATGCTCTCCTTGACAAGATTGTTCTTGTACACCTTCATCTCGCGCTCGAGGCGCTTCGTCTCTGCAGCGTTGGCGACCTCTGTGCGCTCCACCCAGGTCTTGTTGAAGCGGAATTCGGGGTCGTCTGGAGCAGCCAAATGCAGGTAGCCCCAGGCCGCCTTGTACCGGCTGACATCATGGCTCTTCTGGGCCTCCGCGACAGCGGCTTTGAGTGCGTCCAGGTGCAGGGCAACGGAACATTGGCCGATCAGCAAAAGACGATCCAATCTGGTAGGACCTGTGGCACGCGTAGGTTAGCTCTGGCTAGAGGTCGAGCTGCCTCTACCCATCATCCGGGCGCACATACCTTTGTAGTTTTGGATGTAGGACTCAAGGTCAAACTTAGGGGTCTCTGCACGCTGCTGTTAGCCAGGATAGATGCCAGTTGGACTCTCTGGGCGACATTCCCTACCTTGGATAACCACTCCGCCCTGCGTCCTCATGGTGTCAAAAAATGATCCCTGGCCATCTCTTGGGGCTGCCATGGCTGTAGATTGTGTTTGTCTCTGTCTCCCACGACTCAGTCCCTACACCCGGACTCGATATGTTCCTGTTCAGAGAGAGTCCGAGCTTTCGTACAAAGCAACCCCGGTGTGAGGTCCCCTCCACGGCAATGTCCTTCGGGGATGTATATGGGGGTTGCCTTGCCGGGTTGGTAATAGGATTCGGTGGGCTGAGGCCGGCAACCCAGACTCGTTTATGCGCGGCTCCAGCCACTTAGTTCGGCAGTTGATCACGCACCGGGAAGTAAGAGTGAATGGATGGTGTTCGTGGGGAAGAGGAGAAAGGTCGAGAGGCTCGGCGCGGCGTATCGATTCGATGTACGGAGTAGGAAGTTGATGCCGGTACCCAAGGGCCGGTATCTTTGATTGCTCTGCTAGGTGCTGCGAAAAGCAGGATCCTGAAATGGGTTGGCTAGAAGTGTGTCTGTGGGCGGTTGTTTACTTTGCGTGGTGACGTGCGGCCATAGCTTGCGGTTTTGAAGTCGTGCGTGAGGTTGTTGACAAGGCAGCAAGCAGGAGCCCGCAGCTGGTCCTTCCCTGTGCCAAAGCTCTCAGGAAGGTCCGATGCGCACAACAAAAGGTGGGGTTTGGGAGGGTGGGTCCAGAGCGAAAGCGAGGCAGGCCAATCGTCCACGCTGATAGGACAGGCCCGTCCAATCCATACAACGACAGTCCGTGAGGCGATAGCGACAGCAAACGCGCCTCTGTGCAACATTCCCCTCGTCCAATTTTCATGTTCTACTCCTCTCGACTGCGAGATGCACCGTCCGAAGAACGGACCGTAAACAAAGTATCTACACTACAGCGCGCATCAGGCGGTTGTACACCCCAACTTCTGGCCATTCAAGCCCACAGAATCAAGAAGGGGACAAAAGTATAGCGAATTTGGGGCCTATCCACAAGGCTCGACCTTTCCAACCCTCATGGTCTTTTCTTGGTCCACGGCTTCCATGCCTCCTTGGCCTCCAAATGGACTTCCCGGTCGCAGGGGCAGGATTTCCCCATGCTCGCGTACGCGGTAAGTACAGAGTACAACCACGAGAGCCTCTTCAGTCGCCAGCTGCGAAACCTCGCAGATCCTGGTCACATTTTGGCCTTTTCGGTGCCGAATGCCAGCCTAAACGGCGCAAAAGAAAAGCCTCTGGGATTGCCTTTTTCGGACTGGTCAAGTGTCGGAAAATAGCACTCTTGTTCAACTTTGGCAGTGATCGATGCAGGTAAAGGGGGGGCGGAGACCTGCGACTCGCTGGATTTGCTCTGAGGCCCCCTTGTCTCCTCCAAAGTCTAGGCCCCATTTTAGGTGCTGAATTTAGACATTTCTGCTCACCTCGCTGACTTTTCCTCTTGGTCGTATTTTGCATGACCAGCACCAGGTCGGATGTGGAAAGTGCCACGCGTTCTTTTAAAGCAGAGCGCGCCAGCGGGCCCACCCAATCTTTGAACGAGTCGAACCGGTGTCTTGCGTGGCCGTTTTATGGTTTATGGTTTGGTAAGATACAACTTTAATTCTCGTTCCAGGGTGGGGGAGAAAACACCGGCATAGCCTGGTGAAAGAAGCTTTGCGCTGCGGAACGGACAACGTCCGTAACACTTTGGTTTTTTTGGTAGTGGTGATGCTTGCTATTATTCGTGACGATCTGACGCCGTCTTGCTTTGCATCTCGTATTCTCTTTCTAATTTACCTGCTCTTTTCTCTTGCTTATATCATGTTCACTGTATTATTATTGTATCCTTTTTAAAGTGAGTACCATCTCCAGTTTTGTGGTAATACCCTAAAAATGGGTCCGTTTATTTTCTGGCCCCCCTTGACGATTTACTGCCTCTGGAGCATGTGGTAAAGACAGACATTTTGTAGTTATTACATTTGCTGAACCTTCCAATCGCATCTGGGGAAGCACTTGGATATACTTGCAAGCAACGTGGGACGCTTTTGTGACTCGGCGGTGGGGCCTTTTGTACGCGACGTCTTGTTTTTTGTTAACGGCGCCATTTGACTCCCCCCAAGCGTTTACTAGCCAAACGCGGGCTTCCTTCGACGCCGAGCCCCCCAACCATGCAAGCATAGCTTGGCCATTATTCCTCAAGTTGTCGCAACTAGCAACTGCGTGCCTTTCGTGAACTACGTCGAGGGCGTCGCTGCACGCCGAGGTTTTGCGAGCATTATGACATATTCTCTCCAATATGGCTCCCTGTAAGTAGCTCCTCTCTCGTCGTGCTGTTAAGTAACTTAGATAGGGCCTCAAGAGAGTATACCAAAAACCGGGGGCTTTCATGTAGTCCGTAATTACTTTGTTTGTCCAATATGGTACGCCGGATGGGGAGGTCCTTTGGGTTCAAGCAAGCATCTATGACCTATAAGTTAGATTACATATGGCGTCATTGTTTGCGAGCTTGCTTCCTCTCGCATCCACAAGGCTGGCTGTAGAAGTTCTCCCAGGTGGCAGGCGGCACTAAGCGGTACACCTTCGTCATACTACATACCCACAAATGTGATTTTTATTTTCATGGCGGTCCTTTACGGTTGGTGGGTGCTTGTAAGCTGCCAAATCTCCAATTCGCGCGCGGCTACAAGTAAATGGCTGATGACAAGGGCCGCCGGACCTAGAATGCAAATGAGATGATACTGACAATGAAATACGACGCACATTGTAATTATGCGCATGCTTGTAAATATGGAGCACCGACGTCAGTGTAATAAAAAGATCCCTTGCCTGTTCCGCGTAACATCACGATTAACCGGTATGCTTCTTCTTTATTTTCATCGGTATTATTTTTCGTTCAGTTTTTGTCATATAAAATTCCCTCTTCTCTATATTTTCAGCCCGAAATATAATAGCGAAATCCGCGCAAAATCACCGTACCCAAGCGACCCCTGGACACGCTCGTCCCGTATTTCCTTCTTGCGATTGCGTACGCCAAGCTTTTTAGCCAGCTCATAAAGTTGCCGCTTGCACTCCACAGGGCCATGTTATGTTTAATTTTGGGAAAATAAAGCATTGAAAAAATCTAATTGGAGGTAAGATTGTAGGTATTATGAAAGCAAAATACGACATAGACTAATGTCTATGAGGCCCTGGCAATTGAACAGCCCTTGGTGGCCCCAGAGCGGAGCACTGGAACCGAATACAGTCTCATATCGCAGGGTCGAGAAATGAAATAATAAAGGTGGCAACCCGATATTAAGACACCAAAACAGACGCTTAAAAAACGGAGACGTGAACCTTCCAACTGGACTTGATTACAAGGTAGGTCGCCGTCTATGGAGTGCTTGCGGGGATAATACGTTATGGTCTGAAATCGCACAAAAGGAGAAAGCTCCAGGGCTCGTGCTCTTCGAAGCAACAACTAAGATACCTCGTGTGTTAGACACTCGCAGGCCCGTATGCAGATAGCACGTCCAGGTCCGCTTGGCGTCCTTGGGACAACCCCTTTGGTCCCAGTGCGTTGACAAATGCCAAGCATGTTTCTTGAAAGGAAATATGGGTTGGGGTTCGACGGCCTGAAATCAGGTGGATATGCAGATTGTGCTTCCAACAAACGTTCTTTTGAAGTGCATCAAAGCGCTCCCAGCGGATACCAATGGTAGCCAATACATACGGGACGAAGTCGATCCACCATCTGTGCCTTGAAGAAGGCGTTGCACCGTTTGTCGCAGGAAAGGCGTGCAGTACGGGGGCACCGGGGGCACTGGAGGTCACCTTCTCTCGCTCCAATCAAACCCCCCATTTTTGCCGCTTCCTGTAAACTGGACAAATCACCATGTGCGCCAGCATCTTACTTTCAACAAGAGTAGACAAGCTCCAACGCTAATTGTCTTTCGGGGTGGAGTCCCTTCATAGTTTAGTGCTCTTTTGCTGCCTCTTGCTCTCCTAAAAAGGGTTTCTTTTTCCCCTTTCTTCCTTTGTCCGATGCACTTTGGACAATGGAGAAGAGAAGAGTCGTCGGGTGCTTGGACAATTGTGACAGCAGCGCGTATTCCATCTCTTTGAAAGATACATGGGCCGAATGTTCTGATTTTCGTGCAGAGTTGTATGTGGCAACCTTGTGCCTTGTAGTGAGTCGGCGAATGAGGCTACGGATGAAGGCCTTCCTGTGCCGTATTTACAACAGTAAAAATAAAATACTTCAGCATGTTGGAAATGAGCCACTGGGTATTAAGCTGTGAACATGTCCAGTAGAATTCCTCTTGAGTGCATTCTGAACACAACTACTCCTGTTTAGCACCCCAGATACCCCGGGAATAAATGTAAAAGACGTTGACACGAAGTAATACAAGAAAATGTGTATCTTAAATAAACTGGGTCTTAGAGCTACGGGGCTCCTTCCCCATGCTGGCAGGTGGGACTCAGTCTCCACCCCGAGTTTGCGCCGCAGCGGCCCCGATATGGAACACAAGGAAACAGCAACCACTGCGACTGGAAGCCATTCAGGGCGAATCGTAGCTACTTTGCAGACACACTTTTCTGACCGTGTAATACCAGCGGGGTGTCCGTATGGAGCCCGCCTGCGCCAAATTAGTCCTCCCTGTTGGTTGTTCATGTCTTGAATACCCAGTGAATGTGACAGCAGGCTCAGCAGTACATCATTAACCGCCCTTTGCCACGGCGTTTACGGAGCTTGTCCCTAGAATCCCGCCTGTTGCTGTTGCTCTTTGTCTCGAGGACTCAGCGCTTTCCTATCACCAGTGATCCTATCACCAGTGAGTTCCTCCGAGCTACAGTATTTCTACGGAGTATTACAGAGTAGATCAAGTTGTAGATCAGCACTCGCTGTTACCCTTTCAGTCTTGCCCTGCGCCCATCCCCGGCCGCCGCCTCCGTCTCTCTGGGTCCTGCAAGTGCCATTGTTCGTCTCTTAATTACCAGCACCTGTGCCTCAACGTTACTCTCCTCCCGCTCGTGCAGCGAGCTCGGGCGTGGAGCCGATCCTTTGGCTCAAGAATGGTGTAATGGTGTAATAAGGTCTGTGGCGTTATTGCCACTTTATCACTGTCTGAGGTGCTCTCGGTGCTGTTTGATGGTTGAGTGCAGCCTCTGTGAGGTTAACCTGTGCTAAACAACGGCTAAGTATTCACGGAACGTCGCGCATTCGCACATACTGTCGCATTTTGTCTTCTTAATACCACTTTTGTTCCCCCGAGCATTGTCCTATGACTCAAAACACCCGGCGAATGGCTCCTGCCTTATTTTCACCGAACCCATCCCATTACCTCATCGTTACCCAGGCGGTGGAGCACTCCCCATCGCTCCTACCTGTTAATGTAAGATTCTAAATGATCCAATTCTTGCTCGTGAGCACAAGGAACCGCTCTGCTTTTGCCTTACATTCTACGCAAACAACCCATATCACGGTTAGGGCCCATAGTTTTCCCGCTTGGCGGAGAAGAAACTCACAAGACAATGGGGCCTGGCTGGCTGCATGTGAGCTTCTTTCTCACAACCTGTTACTAGTGTTAGCTGATACGAAAGATACGCTCCAACTGACCCGTGAAATGGCGGGCTCCGACTAAAACATTCGCTCCTTCCTGTCTTTAGCTGCCAGTCATCCCCTGACCGGCCCTGGGGCTGGAAAGACCATCCCACCAGCGCCTTCCCAATAAATCACATTCACGGGACTCGGTCTTGCCCAGTGCCGTTTCTTGTCCACCGACTGCCTTCCCTCCCACCAACTACTCCATTTCGTATCCCTTTTGTCCACTGGTCCTATTCTTGTCTTCCTCTCTGCTTTTTTTATTCTCCCCCATCGTTTCCGCCTTTGTCTTGGCGTCACAATTGCGACTCATTCTTTTGATCTTCGGGCCCTGCCGTGTTGCACGACCATCGTGCCTCTATCGACAGCCCTCTGCACGGGGCAGCATCTGCCCTGCTCGAGTACACCTCGGCGCCTTACGCCACATTCTCACCCACATCGCACCAACATTCTGGCTCTCGCGTCTATGATCGTTTGCTCTCCTTTTATGCGCGTTCCCCTCCCACAGCGGCTTTAACCAGCCCTCCGCGCTGTTGTGTACTTGGTACTTGACCGGGGGATCCACTCGCTATTCCTAGCATTCGAAGAAAAAACCCAAAAGAAAAAAAGGAAAGAAAGAAAGGTCTTTGGCGCTGCAGCCACATCTGTTGGTAATCCACTCGCCAATTCTCTTCTCTTCCTTGCCGATGTTAGTCTGGCATGCTGCTTTTACTGCATGAGTTCTCTTCAATTTTCTTCTCTTCGTTGGTCTTGTCCTTCTTCTTGGATTTATTAGCATAACGCTCCATCCCAAAAGGGATTTTGTTCTCGGCGACGAGACGATCCTTTATTTTCCTTTTTGAGGTTTTCTAAATCTTCTTCGTCGTCTCCAGCTGTTCACAACCGGAGGAGGGACAGTGTTTTGTTCCTACTTTCCCGTCTCCTTTCGTCGTTCTTACTTCACTACTCCACCATCGGAGAACCCACTCGCGTACATGAAAGACCGAGTGTGACTAAAGCCTGCAGCAACACCCTAAACTTTGGCGACAATTCCTTTCGACGAATACCAACGAGCGTCAATATTTTGCAAACTGCTTCATCAATCCTCGCCGTACCAAAGAAGGTCGGAGACACAGCTGCCCCCCGATCTGAGACTCATCCTGTCCTTCACCTCGCCGCATTTGGTTTGTTATTGTATGCGCACCGCCACTCCCGGTTGATCTTATCACTCGCACGCATTCGACGACAAAACACCGCCTCGCGACAACGCTGACCTTCCTTCACAACTGACTCTTTTTCTGGCAAATCTGATTCCGAGAGTTTATAATTGTGTTTTACCTTCCGTACCTCAACAGTACATCCATCCAGTGTCCATTGGCTCCTTTCAACCCAATTGTCACCAAGGTGGTGGAGAGCCGCTGCTTGCTGTCACTGGAATTTCATCTCTTGACTGCATGAACAGCTCTCTACCCCGTCTTTTGTCTTCTCGCCATACCATGCCACCATGAACCCGGGGTGACTGGCTAGATCAACTTTGCCACCCGGCCTACAATAGCACGCGGACTCGTTGAATAGGCACGTCCGTTGCGCTTTGGTTTCTTTCCCCATGATACACGGCGCATGATCGCCAGATTGATACACAATACGACGGGCCTCGAGGGCCGATAGGCGGAAGCTTTTACAAGACATCGACAACTAAGGGCAAACACCTTTTTGCCTCCAGAATCTCACATCTTTGGGATTTCTCTCCCACTGTGTTACTAGGTGATAGCGGTGACAACGGCGACAGCTACGATAACACCGTGGGATGACAACCTCGTATCGTTCTTCCCAGATACACACGTATTGGACAGCTACAGAACAGCGCCACCATCGACGGATCGTCCTGACGCCATGGGAACAGCCACCTCACCCACCGGGTCGGACGACGAATCCGGCGCCGCGTCTTCCAAAGACTGGCTAGCAAATGAAGAGGGTGGCTTGCCTGAAGGAAGCATCCACTCGGCTGATGATGATCAGGTCGACATCAAAGCTGAGGACTCCGCCACCGACGGCGCTCTTCTCACCGGTAGTGGCGACGCAACAATACTCACGCCAGTGCACAAGCGCAGGCGTGTAACACGAGCATGCGATGAGTGCCGCCGAAAGAAGATCAAGTGCGATGGCAAACAGCCGTGCACACATTGCTCCGTCTATAGCTATGGTCAGTATGGCTCTGTCTGTGGCTATTTTGCCCTTTTGCCCTGCGTCTCCGCTGGCAGACACTCCCCGGTGCAGTCTTTCTAACGAGAAATGTTGTAGAATGCACGTACGACAAGCCATCAAACCGGCGAAGAAATCCAGCACCGCAGTACATTGAGGCACTCGAGAGCAGACTGCAGCGGGCGGAGACGCTGCTTCGCAAATTCATGCCTGATGTTGACTTGGCGGACCCGAATCTCGACCCAATGGTGCAACAAGAGTTTCAAACCCGAGAGCGCGCGCGTATGCAAGCCGCAAAACAGCGGCAAGAAGAACAAGAGCAACAGCAACAAGCCACCCAAGCCGTGCAACAGGAAAAGGGACAGCACCAGCATCAGCATCAACATCAGCAACAACACCAGCAGCGACAACCGAACACAGGAGGAGGTGAAGCAGACGCTGACGACGAAGAACTCATGTCCATGGTCGCAAACATTAGCCAACTCGAGTTGACCGAAGGCGGGGAGTGGGACTTCCATGGTATCTCCTCCGGCGCCGTCTTTCTGCGGAGAATGAAGGAGAACTTTCACAACCTCCTTGGCCGCGACTCGCTCGTTCCATACTTAGCACGCCCACCGCGGTACCCCGGTGTTTTCAGCCTCGACTCGCCACGATCTGCCGGTAGCTCGCCCTATGACTCCTCCGCTGTTCCTCTGTTCTACAACTTGCCTCCGAAGGAGCACGCACGAACCCTCTGCTACTTCTCACTAAATTGCGCCACGTGCCTGTTGCGCATCGTCCATGGACCGTCCTTCTTTGAGGTTTTTGATCGCCTATACGAAAAAGCCCCCGAAAATTTGGGGCCGGATGACCACCGGTCATTGGGTCTTTTTTACTCCATCCTTGCTCTGGGTTGCATGTACAACATTTCCGAAGACAACGATTCATCCAGCCCAGTGCACTATAAGCCAGCCATGGAGGAAGGGTATGTTCTCGTCGCGTTGTTGGCGCTGTGTAGTGCAGTCTTACACGACGTATCATTTCACTAACCATCCTATACAGGCTCAAATATTACACGACTGCTCGTATTCTCCTCCAGGACATTACGGATTGTCGCGATTTAACGTCCCTTCAAGCACTACTTTTTATGATCCTCTTCCTTCAAGCTACTTCGAATTTGAGTGGATGCTACTCTTTTGTGGGCATAGCTCTACGCATCGCACTCCGCATGGGTTTGCACCGCAACCTGCCCCATGCGAAGCTCACTCCGATCGAACACGAGTCGCGCCGCCGCGTATTCTACGTCATCCGCCAAATGGACACATATGTGTCAGCCTTGCTAGGCTTTCCGATGGCCCTTAGAGACGATGATATCGACCAGCCGCTACCAACGGAGATCGACGACGAGTATATCACCAATGACGGCATTGTACAGCCTCCACCTGGAACGCCTTCTTTCTTCCAGGCAAGCAACGCCTATACAAAACTGATGGAGATTCTCGCCAAGGTCATTAAGTGCGTTTACCCGGTCAAGCGCAGCGACTGTGGCGCCGCAAACAACAGCGAGACCCCGACTTCGTCGTATATGATTAGCTATTCCAAAATAAAAGACATCGAGCGTGAGCTGCATGCGTGGTACGAGCAGCTACCAACGTATTGGCGACCGAACCCAGATGGGCCCATCGAAGTCATCCGGGTTCGTACACTCCTGCGGTTTGCCTATGCACATGTCCAGATGATGATGTACCGGCCCTTTCTACATTATCTGTCTGCGCGCGTGCAAGCGACTCACAAGCTGGACGACCGGTACTTTGCTTGCGCCGCCGCAGCTGTCAGCATCTCCCGGAACATTGTGCATATCGGCCTCGAGATCCGCAAACAGGCCGTGCTGATCGGCCCGTACTGGTTCATCCTATACACCGAGTTCTTCGCCATCTTGTCGTTGGTGTACTATGCGCTGGAAAACCCGGATAAGCCGGGCTCAACCGAGATCATGGCAGACGCCATTTCTGGCAAGGCTGTGATTGCCACTCTGTCGAAGCGAAGTATGGCTGCGGACCGCGTGACTGCAGCTTTGGACGTGAGTCAACCTTGTATATTTGAGTCGGTGCATATAGAGTGGATTGCTGACGTTTTTGTGCTTTTTGCAGAAACTCTTTGAACAGCTTCCCGATCGCCTGAAGAAAGGCAAGACAGGGCCAACTCCTCCAACGAGAAAGCGCTCTGCGCCTGGTCCCAAGGATGTCCAGGCCGCCAAGACCGGCGTACCGTCACCATCCACTGTTCCAAAAGCCCGACGATCCAACGAGATCAACCGTACTGTCGTGCAAGACCAACATCGGCAGACACCACCACACCGCATGTCCTTTGAAGCCATTCAACAGCAGCAGCAACTTATCATTCAGCAGCAGCAGCAGCAGCAGCAGCAACAACAACAACAACAACAACAACAACACCAGCACCAGCACTCGCAGCAGCAGCAGCAGCATGCACACAGCATCCCTACGGCGCCGTTTGCTGCGAACTTCCAGGAGCTGCTTCCTCTCGATATTCCTTCGTCGACTGACAGTCCGGAATCAGGCAGTACACCATCAACGAGCCACCGATCGGCGGGAGGCTATGCTGCGCACCATACGCCCACTGCAAGCATGGGCAGTGGCATCGGGCTCAGTAATGCTGGTGTCACGACTGGTGGCTCCAGCGTACCAGTGTCTGATGGATCCACATTGACGACGAACCCTCTGTACAAGCTGGACGCTATGCTGTTCCCGTCCAGCGACCCATTCGCCTATCCTAGCCAGCCGATTATGGACTTTGGGTTGCAAAACCTCCTGGATAGTGTGACTGGAGACAACAGCGGTGGCGGAGGCATCGGTAGCGCCAGTGGGGGCGGCGGCGGCGGTGATGGACGAGGTGTTCCCTCCAGCTCTGGCGGCGCCGGACAAGACCAGCAGCCGCCTTCCGATGCAATGCAGTTCTATGCTCCGAACATTTACAATGAAATCGAAGGTCAACTCTTGGAGCCCGTACCTGCATACCTCATGCAACCTTCCGGTGCACCGGCAGGCATCGACCTCGCTTCCGAGATGTACGGTGCTAATAGCCTGCTCACACTGCAGCAAGCGCAGGCACACAATGCCCAACAGCAGCAGGAGGCCGCCCATGCACATCATCACCAACAGCAGCAACATCAGCAGCATCATCAAATCCCACAACAACAACAGCAGCAACAACAGCAACAACAGCACGTTGATGCCATGTTTGCTGACAACTTCAATGACATGTTTTCCGGCCAATACCAACAGCGCTTGTGAGCGCACTACGAGACCCACCACTTCGCGAAACATTACTCTTATGAATGACAAGGCCCTTCCAGCCCTCTATACCAGATCTACATACCCATGACCATGTACGAATGCATTAAAGCATCACAGGAATTCTCCTCTCGGCGAGGAATACTTTGGATAGGACAGGACGGTGAGAACATAATCCGACGGGAAACGCCAGTCGCCGGCCATACAATATATATATTTACCTTTTTCGTATACCATTTTGGATGATACCACATACGGGACGGCGTGAGATTATTCTTACTATTGTACATTTATTTCATCTAGATGCGGGTTAAAACAGAATTTATGTATTTTAAGAAGTGGTGCCTTTTGCAGAGTCCAAAGATGCACCAAAGGCAGTGTATAAGAGCGCCGTACCAAGGTGGATCCTCTCCAGATATGAGACTCTCATCGAACAGGGGGCTGCTGTTGTGGCTAACAACGGCTTTCCTCTTGACGCAGTGCGGAATCATTAAAAGATGCCGGGTGCACCATTCCATTGACAAATTCCTACTGCATTGGAGCTGTCAAGATTGTTAGAGTAGGACGATATGCACGGTGCGTTTATTAGAGCACCTCAATGTCGCTGCTGCTGTTTGGCCGCTGCCCGTCGTATTTATCTTAGGTCTCGAATTACGCCGTAAAAGGCAGCTGCGAAGGAGCGGCGGGAATGGCGAATGTGTCTCCTCGCTTCGGCAGAACGTCTCCACTTTTTCCCTATCCCTCTCTCGCGGCTCACACACCTCTCAGTTTACTCGCTTCCCATCACAACATAGCTTCGCCTCGACTCCCTCATCATCCCGACGATAGCCTCCCCTGCATTTCCCCTCCTCCATCTCAGGCCACTATTTAGCGAGCCATTTTTTGTACTTTTTCCTCTTCTTTGTTCAATTCGTTTTGGTCCTTTCTCTGTATTGTCTGCGTCACCCACAGCGTCTCAAGTCGATTTGCGCATTTCTTGCGATTTCGTCGTCTGATTACGAACGTCCCGAGTGCGCGCGCCATCACTCTCAGCGCACTGTTCATTGCGATAACCATAGCCGCCGACTCTTTCAGCAAGGAGAAAATTACACACACTCGGGTGACCTGACATCCACTGTCAGTATGAGTGGAGACGCAATGTCCCCAACAATGTCGGACATCGACCACGACCTGGTCTTTGTGGAGGAGTTTGATGCTTTGTATGTATTGCAGTGCAGCCGCAACTGCTCGGCCCGGTCGAGTTTAGCTCCACAACGACGTCCATCTAACGATTTACCGTCAGATCGATTGAACTAAAGGTGGTTCCGGGGTCAGAGGATGCCTTTGAGAGCGGCATCGCACCGACATCTGGCAAGGCAAAATATCCCGGTATGTCCATGGCTGCAGCTTTACGTTATTGTCCGACGTTGCACACAAATGCTAATCCGACGTCCCCTCCAGCAAAAACACATGCACGCAAGGTGGCCAAGGCGCTCGGTGTCAAGGATGGCCTCGTCTACCTCCCCGGCCTGCCGACACAGATCTACGAAGACTCCGATATGGGGCCGGCCTTCCGGCAAAGACGATAGTAAGATTGGCGGCCCATTCAACCAGGACCTGGGGCCCCCCGGCTAACATGGCAGCTTCTACTACATCGCCGGTGCGGACTTTGAGAACTGCGCCGCCACATATGATCTCGCCACCGACAATCTTATTCTCTGGGTGCCCTACATCGACCCACGCCAGGTGATGTGGTACGGCACGAGCCCGGGACCCAAGGAATGCTTGGCCAAGACCGATCTCGACGAGGTCCGCTACACCACAGACCTGGACGCGTTCCTGCGACAGCGTCTCGACCTCGGTGCGGCCGACGTTGTCCGTATCGGCGCCTCCTTCGGCAGCAGCTTCTGCCGCGACCAGAACCGCCGCGGCACATCATCATCGACGACCACGCTGTACGTGTTGCACGCGGACCAGATCCCTGACGTGCTCAAGGATGAACCGGCTCCTAGCTCGCTGGTGGTGGACTCATCCAGTCTGCTGCCGGCCATGGACTCTGCCCGCGTCGTCAAGACCGCCTACGAGATTGATTTGATCCGCAAGGCCAACGACGTCAGCTCGTCCGCCCATGCCGCCGTCCTGCGTCAGCTCAAGAACATGACCAACGAAAGCGACATCGAGGCCGTGTTCGTCAACCACTGCGTGGCCGTGCACGGTGCCAAGCACCAGGCCTACCCGGTCATTGCCGGCTCCGGCACCAACGCCAGCGTCCTGCACTACTTTTGCAACGACGAGCCCTTGGCCGGGCGCCAGCTCGTGTGCCTGGACGCCGGCGCCGAGTGGGACCTCTATGCATCCGACGTGACGCGCACCTTCCCCATCTCGGGCTCCTTTACGCCCAAGGCCGCCGCCATTTACGCCGCCGTGCAGCGCATGCAGGACGAGGTCTTTGCGCGCTTCAAGCCGGGCGCGCCGTTCGCCTACCTGCACCTGCATGCCGCCTACGTGGCTGCGCAGGAGCTGCTCCGCCTCGGCATTCTCAAGAACGGCTCCGCCACCGAGATCCTGGCCAAGGGCACCATATCGGCCTTTTTCACGCACGGTCTGGGCCACCACGTCGGCCTCGAGGTGCACGACGTGCTCTCCTCTGACCTCATGTCGCGGCCGCCCGCTGATTCGAGCTCCGCGGCCAAGGCCAAGGCCAAGACCAAATCCAACACTTTTGTCACAAGCACGCGCGACGTGCGCAGCCAGCTGGGCGGCACCAAGCGGCAGCCGGTGACGCCTGAGATGTACATGGCGCTCATGAACGAGGCCGTTGCCGTGTCCAACGGCGACGTCTCGGCCTTTTTCGAGCAGCAGGACCGGCGGCGGCTGCTCGAGCCGGGTATGGTTGTCACAGTCGAGCCAGGAATGTACGTACAAGCACATACCCTAGGCCCCTTCCAATGTTTTTGTTTCTTTTTTTTTAAAAAAAAAATGTCGTACGGTTTGACTAACTGTTCTCTTAGTTACTTCTGCCGCCCGTACATTGAGTCCTTTTTCCTAGCAGACCCGACGCATGCCCAGTACATCGACAAGGATGTGCTGGAGACATACTATAGCGTCGGAGGTGTCCGCATCGAGGACTGCCTGCTCGTGACAGAGGACGGCTACGATAACCTGACGACGGCGCCCAAGGGCGATGATGCCCTGCGGCTCATCAACCACAAATAAGGACAGAGAAACGTCAACTAAAATTCCGCATTTTGGATGTTGGATATGGGTTGCAATCGACTTGAAGTAGCCCAGGTCGTAGACAAAATCTTGTCCCTTGTATAATTTAATCGTAGGCAACAATGCCATAGTACCATGGCACGTCACATAGGCAAGGCAATTTTGAGCAATATTGATGTTTCCAAAAAACATAATTCGCCTGAAATAAATACAAAAAGTAACAAACAGACACGAATCCCCTCAGCCTTAATGAACACTTCTCTCGTTATACAATGCACAGGCTCTTACCTCGTCGTATCATCAATCAGTACCGTGCTTTCATACTTTGCGTTTTTGTTCTTTGCGCCCTTTCCACTATACCCAAGTCCCCACTCCACACGTTCGTCTCAACATTTACAAGTACTTCTTGGGCGAGCTGGCCTTGCGCCGCTTGTAAAACACATACGCGCCAGCGAGCAGCAACTGCCCAGCCACAATCACAAAAATCAAGCGCCCGTAGCCCGGGTGCCGCAGCGTCTCCGCCAGCCGGTCGTGGTGGCCCTCCAAGCGGCCCGCCACATGCTGCCGAACCGAGCTCTCCGCATTCGCCACCGACTGCCGCAGCTCGCTATGCAGCGTCTTCATGTCGCGCTCCATCTGCTCCAGCTTGTCCTCAATCATGTCCAGCCGGTCCAGCTTGGTCAGCAGGCCCTTGAGCTGGCCCAGCTGGACCGACACCTCCTCGTGCCGCTTCTCGCCCACCTGGTCCGACGTCGCCACCTGCCGGAAGATGGTGGAGAGGTGGTGGTTGACGCTCTGCAGCCGGTTGTGCAGGTCGGCAAACTGCGCCTTGGAGCTCGTGATGGTGTTCGCATCCGCGTCGGGAACGTTGTCGCGCTCGTAGTTACGCGCCTCGGGCGTGTCCTCCACCATGCCGCCGCGGCTGATGCGCACGGGCGGGTGGCCCTCGCCGCCGGCCACAGGCTTCTGCTTGGTGTACTGGTCGTGCTCGTCATGGAACTCGTGCTGCTGCTGCTGCCGCTGGTGTTCATCCGACTTGAACGTGTAGTCGTTGTTGTCGTGCATCACGACCAGCTTGAAAATCTCGGCCGAGTCGGGTGTGTCCGCCGACGCCGCCGTCACACCAAACCGGTAGCCCGTCGGGATCACCACGTCCTCGCTCGAGAAGCACAGGTGGCCGTCCAGCTCCACGCTGAACAGCCGGTCCGTCTGCTGGATCTTGACCTGCGCCGGCCGGCCCAGGTTGCGGAAGGGGTAGTCGCAGTGCGCAAACGCCAGACTGTCAATGCCCGTCAGCGCCTTGTATTCCTTTGTGCCGTCGTTGAGGTAGCCCCGCAGCGAGCCGCCGCCGCGCACGCCCGACGCATCCAGCACGAGCACCAAACCCTCAAACTTGCCCACAGTGTACACACTGCTCGTGCCGACATTGGTCGGGCCGTCCTTGACCAGCCAGATATTGAGGTTGCCGCCGCCGCGCTCGGGCCCGCTCACGCGGAAGTCGACATCGGCCAGCCATCGGGAGTAGTCCAATGTGTGCTCTGCCCAGACAGCGCCGCGCTGGCCGCCCGGTGCGGGCGCCGCAGGGGTCAGGACGACCTTGTTGGAGAGGATTTCGGGTTGGTAGGGGTTGCCCTGGAGCTCAAAGTGCGGGATGGACCGTGAGTGTTCCGGTGCTATTCTAAGGGAGTGTCAGCGGGTTTCGTCGCCGTGGGGATTTTGTCTACTTGGTCGAACGTGCTGTCTCGTCCCCGCCGAACGTCACTTACCTGTTGGTGTAGCCAAAACTGAGCTCGCTCACGAGGAACTGAGCATGTGCAGCGCCAGCCAGGAGACTCCAGCTCCATGCCAGCGAGGCCGACGAGATCCGCATCTTTTCCAATTTCTTCTTGCCTGTAGGTTCTGTGATTCAAGGCCAAAAGGGGTTCCAGCGCTGGTCGATTTCTTTATAACAGGACAAGGACAAGGACAACCTCCAAATGTCACAAAGAGGCTCTGCTGTCATGCGCTCCAGAACGGCTAAAGACGGGTCGCTGGCGAAATTTTGTAAGCCTTGAGGACAGCTTGCAGGTGCGGAACGAACCACTCAACAATACCCAAAAAGGCAAACCAAATTGGAGTTCCAAAAAGATCAAAGCTGTCTTCTTTGGTTGGCGATCCGGCTGAATTGCGCCGACTTGCGCCCCGGCCACGTCAATTGGCTCGTCAAGGGTGCGCTTCGTGCTTGTCTTTACCGCATATGCTTTACAACGAACCCAATCGGTCGTAGTGTAAAAATATGGTGCGTTTGCGTCGATATCGTGCGTTGAGATGCAGTCGTGGGTGTGTTGTCGCGTACAAGTGGACAGTTGAGAACTTGCGATCGGGGAGAGCTTTCGAGATACGAAAGCTTTAATCTCACTTGGCAGGTGGTGACAGGTAGCGCCAAGTATAGCAAGTGCAATGCACCGTACTTTTCCCCGGCTTCTGGAAACCAGAGTTGGAGCCCACTGGTTTTAGCGCCGCATACTTGAGACAACGCCCGTCCCCCCATTTCCAGTGGCTACGTGTTCCAGGGCCGGCGAGACAAAGGGGGAAAGAACTCCTGCATAGCCTGAGCTTCGATTGATGCAACGGGGCCACGATTCTTCTTTTCTTTTCTTTTTTTTTAAAAAAAAATCCCTGCGGCTTGGATTATATTCTTCTCTCTTTCTCAAGGGCCTCTGTCGTCTTTTAAGCCACTGTTGGACGAACGAAGCAGTGTATCATGTGTGAACCTCGTGTTTGTAGGTTCCTTCTAATTTTGCGTGTTCCAGACGTCGTGGGCCTGTCGCGTCATACCGTCGCCCCTTCCCCCTGTGTCGCGGGGATCACTACTTCGTAACGAAATAAGCAGGCGCGGAGTGCGTCGCGCCAATCAACCTCCGTAGGTGGTGCGGCGCTATCGGCTACTCGGGATTTAGCGCTAAGCTCTTTTGGAAAGCTCCAGAAAGTCACCCCAACGTGCACATTGGCCCAAGGCCGCTTTAGCATCACGTTCTTCGACCACTCTCTCAAAGATCACCACTTGGCGAGTCCTCCAGCAATGTTGCCATGGCGGTAGAAGCTTATCCGTCAATTGCGCAGTGCGCGCTTGTCGCTGCGGCGTTCAAGATCCTCTTGTTCCCGGCATAGTGAGTTTGCGAGACTTGGTCCCCCTATCTCAAACCCCCGTTTGGCTATCCACAAAACTTACTCTCGACGCGTGCCGACAGCAAATCGACCGACTTCGAAGTCCATCGCAACTGGCTCGCCATCACCAACAGCCTGCCGCTCTGGGACTGGTACTACGAGCACACGTCGGAATGGACGCTCGACTACCCGCCCTTCTTCGCCTACTTTGAGTTTGTGCTCTCCAAGGTGGCCGCCCTCATCGACCCGGCCATGCTCCGCATCCGCAACCTCAACTACGCGAGCTGGGAAACTGTTTACTTTCAGCGCTCGTCGGTCATCGTCACCGAGATCTTCTTGGTCTACGCGCTGCAAAAGTTTGTCGACTCGTGCCACGGGCCCGCGAAGCGCGCCGCCCAGGCCGTCGCCATCTCGATCATCTTGTCGCCTGGCCTCCTCATCATCGACCACATCCACTTCCAATACAATGGCTTTTTGTACGGCATCCTGGTGTACTCGCTGGTGCTGGCCAAGAAGCGGTCGACACTGCTGGGCAGTGGCCTCGTGTTCGCGGCGCTGCTCTGCATGAAGCACATTTACGCGTACCTCGCACCCGCGTACATTGTCTTTTTGCTGCGCGCCTACTGCCTGTCGCCGAAATCCATCGTCCGTATCCAGTGGCTGAACTGCATCAAGCTGGGCGCGGGCATGGCGGCGATTTTGGGAGTGGCGTTTGGTCCGTTTGCGCTCACGAACCAGATCCCCCAGATCCTGAGCCGCCTCTTCCCCTTTTCGCGCGGGTTGTGCCATGCCTACTGGGCGCCCAACGTCTGGGCCATGTACTCTTTTGTCGACCGCGTCCTGATTTATGGTACGCTCTACTCCATGCCCAATGTGTTTATCACGTATTCCTGCCATACTAACGGCGCAGTTGCACCTCGCTTTGGGTGGCATGTCAAGACAGAGGCGCTGACAAGCGTCACGCGCGGTCTGGTTGGAGACACGGCGTTTGCGGTCCTGCCTGATGTCAGCCCTCGCACGTGCTTCATTCTCACAATCGTCTTCCAAGCACTGCCTCTGCTGCAGCTCTTCGCAGCACCGACCTGGGACAACTTTATTGGCGCCGTGACGCTCTGCGGCTATGCGTCGTTTCTCTTTGGCTGGCACGTCCACGAAAAGGCTGTACTTCTGGTCATCATCCCGTTTAGTCTGCTCGCGCTCAAGAACCGGCGCTACCTGAGCGCGTTCCGGCCGCTCGCCGTAGCGGGCCACGTCTCTCTCTTCCCGCTGCTGTTCACGCCCGCCGAGTTCCCGATCAAGACCGTGTACACCATCTTTTGGCTCGTGCTGTTCCTGCTGACGTTTGACAGCCTTGCGCCCGCCTCTACGCGTGCCCGCTTCTTCCTGTTTGACCGATTCAGCACGCTCTACATTGCCATCAGTATCCCACTCGTTGTCTACAGCTCCCTGTTGCACCAGCTCGTGTTTGGTGCGCGGTACGAGTTCCTGCCCCTTATGTTTACCAGTTCCTATTCCGCCATTGGCGTTGTTGGCAGCTGGATCGGCTTCTTAGTCGTGTACTTTACGTCGTAAAAAGAGCCAAGAGCCAAGACTCCCGTGCTAGTGGATCATTTCAAAAAATATAGAAACCAACATAGGCCAAAATGCCATTTAATTCATTTTCCTAGACAACAATGCAAAAGATATCATGCCATCGCAGCAAAGTCAACAAGGCTGCAAGAAGATTCCCAGCCTCGTATACGCGTAGAGCTCATAAATATAAAGCAAAGTCGCAGCGAGGGACATTCCATCGCTAAACGTAGCGAACGGTGCCGACGAGGCCCGGGTCGAGTATGTGTCGGTCCTGCAGGGTGCTGATGGGCCCTCCTCCCTGTTGCGGAAGGTCCTGTGGTGCCGGCAAAACTAGAGGTGAGGTTGAGGTTGTGGTCGTTCCACGTGATCCTGCTAGCCACATTGGGACGATTATGTGGGTCCGCGCTGACTTGACAAGTTCCTTCTTTCCCTTTTCTGGCCTTGCCAGTCCCTTGTCTGGAACACCACCAGCACACCACACTGTCCCAGTCATCCGCGGAATGCAAGGCTGAAGAGTGTGATGGGCACTTACATGTACATATTCGCCCAAAATGGGTTGCGGGGTACATACCAAAACAGAATCATTTATTTCTTTAAAGTGCCCTAAAACGGAACCAGACCGGGGCACTCGGTTCTGCTCCCCCCCTCTTCATTTTGCGCTTTCCACGCCAAAATCGCACGTCGTGTCCTTGTCCTCCTCCCCGATCTCCTTAGACCCAAGACGGCAGCGGAGGAGGGCATCCACTTTTCGAGGACAAGAAAAAACACGAAAGCAAAAGGACGAAAAGAAACACAAATAAAAGGCTACATCGGATGCGTTGCTTGTCTTAAGCAGCTTTAAGAGAAGAGGAAATGGCTGGCTTGTTTTCGCTGGCAATATAAAACATCGAAAACAGAGGCCCGACTTAGCCCAGCTATCAAAAGTTTGGCGACAATATATCTCGTTGTACTGCAGCCTGTGCTGCCATTATGTAAAAGACATATATATCAATACGTATACGAAGAAAAGGGCTTTCGTTTGATCTATCTCTGTTCAGTTTTGGTGGCCTTCTATGGCGACATAATCGCGTTCTAAAACAGTGCAGCTGGCGCACCTCGGCGCGTTTTTGGTGATGGTTGCTTTCGTTCGGCTACCCGCGATGCCATCTCCGTCCAAACTTTTCAGCTCGCTTCAACAGCTGCATGCGCGAAATAAATTTGACAAATCTACATTCAAACGATAGCCCTTTAAAAGCAGTTTTCAACAAGTATAAAATTGTCTATTTTATGGTTTGTCGCAGAGGCAAAATATCAATCCAACAGCAGGACGGTGAACGACATGCGTCGCGACCCCTGTTTAAAGTGCGATTCATTGACCGGTATCAAGACGGGCATGGATGTCGCACTCATTGACAACGTACTTGATTTTATCTCCTGAAAATACACATCCCATGTTGTTCACCCGATGCAGACGTCTTCGTAAAGTGGCGCATGCTTGGGGTGCGTTCGTCGTGGCCGAGCCCGGTCAGAAAAAAAAAACAAGGACGAGGACGAGGAAGTACACCGTTGGGGAGGAGGACGAAGCGGGAGAGGCCAAATGGTGGGGGACCCACACCGCGGGAACGGTACCTTGCGCGTGTTGGTCAGGCTTTTGCCCTGCGACTAAGAAAATCCAAAATTAACTGGCTGGTGACATTCCTGCCCGTTTTCTTTACTTTTTTTTCTATGCCTTTTCTGTATGTCTCATATTTCTGTATCGTGTCGTCCGTTCTTGCCTTTTGACTTTGTTCGATGTTGTCTCTTTCCTGTTCTCGGCAGGCTCGCGACGGGGCTCTTTTTTTAACATCTGCTCCTGCCAAAACTAGTCTGTTGTCATCTCTTGCTCCCCCCCGTCGTGTTGTTCTCCTCCTCGTCCACCTCCGCCGCCGCCGCCAACCCGCTCGCTTTTAGTCTCATAATATTTTTTCCCTTCTTACTCTCTGACTTGCACCTTCCCCCTGTCCCACTTCGCCTCCGTCCTCGTCTTTCTTCGGCTACTTCCACCTTTGCTCCTTCCCTCTTTCTTATTTTTTTTCTCACCCTTTCTCCTTCCCGCGTCATAACCCACGACCACGACAGCTTTCTTTCTATCCCAACTCCCGCACTCGCCGCCGCATCGCGGCCAGTATCTCTTACTTCGGCACATCACATATCGATAGCTTAATCCAGTCACGCTCTTTGTCGACCTCATTCATATAGATACCTTTTGCGCGCGCGCCAGTTCTCATCCTCCGCAGGCCTCCACTCATTCGCCGCATACGCACCAACACCGCAGCAAATCACCGACGACGCGACGAGGCTTCGACCTTCGTGACGTTCTGCCATCCGCGCCGGCATTACCAAGCTTGTTTTCATTCAGCACCAGACGGCCAACGTCACGGCTCTTCCATCTCTATCGTTTACATGCGCGTCTGCCCTCCGCGCATGCTCGTGTAAGTCGACAGATCGTCCTGCAAACCGTGACCGTTTTGGCCTTCCACTCAACCTCGTCCATCCTCTCACGTCACCACGTCCCCGTCTCTGCTCTTGTCTATTTCTGCATCCCATCTACTGCCTCACTCCACTTATGCCTGTTTTCAAAGAACGTCAAGCCGTGTCCTGGCTGTTGTTGTGCTGCACGCATTGCCGCCCGCGGTTCCCTGGGGTCCCGAGGCGTGTCCCCTTTCCAAGCGCTTCTTTGGCCCTCGCCTCTCCTCCCCCGTCTCCCTTCGCTCAGCTCCAACCATCCATACTTCTCCCCTTCCCTCGCTCCCGTCTCCCCACCCAGCCACGACCACCCCCCGTCGCCAAACAATCCTCAATCAAATTTCGACCTCCAAAATAGCACAAAGGCAACCAGCATCATATTGCCGTGGCAAGCTTTCGTAACGCCGCTCGCATACACGCGCACATATATTTATGCCATCACACCGTCCACTCTCACTCTCCGCCCACCCCAAATCCACCAACAAAATGCCACGCGTCTTGACCGCGCCCCAAAATTCTCAACCTTTGCTTAACAAACCCTGAAATCACCGCATCTTCACTTGCCCGGTGTTTAACCTCCTCCATACCTACTCCCCGTTCTTGCTCTCGCTTTTCGTCTTGTATATATTTGAGACCACGTCTCTAATCGCGCAAGCTACTTGACAGACTCCGAACTCCATTCTAATGCTGTATAAAACAGCACAGCGAATATAACAAGGGTTTATCTTGCTTCTTGGGCATAGTACGACCCTGGCGTCTTGGCCTTTTCTCACAATGGTATGTTCTCTCCGCGCCATGGCACCGGCACATAACATCAACACTTTCTACCGCAGTGGTATACAAAAAACTCGACTTGTGCCGGCCAGTGGGACTATTCCTCAGAAGCACTTCTCCCAACTCGGATATGTCGTTCATCAATGGTCCCCAAAACTTCATATATGCTCTTCTTACTTACGTGACTCTGCAGGTGCTTTTTAAACGGAAGCCGGTGCAACTCCGGCCACCGCCAGAAAATCTGCGAGATCACGACGAGGTATGGTTTACTGTGCTGCATAGTTTACTTACCTACGTCTAGCCCATCCTATGAGCATGTTAACTTACTCGTAATACAGGTCTGGTACATAAAAGACACAGGCGAGATCTTCGACTCATATGATTCCTATTTGGCAAGGTATGCATCTTGGACCTAATTTTATATCGAACACCACCTAAGCGCACAATGCTAACGGAAAGCCAGAATGGAGTTCTACAAGCAGGTATGGGCTGTCAACTGCGATACTAATATTAATATAGCAACCGAGTTGTCGAAAGTGAATCCAAAGTGTGGCTAACATGTGACCTCTACGTCCAGCGCAAATTCAACTGCCAGATTACCGGCCACTCCGGTTTGACTTTCTTCGAGGCCATCGAGAGCGAGGTTTGTCTTCCTTCCATTCCACTCCTCCGACATTCGGCTCTGCGTCCTTCATCACCCCCCGACGCCGGTTGTGTACTAACGTTAATAATCTCACAGCGTGCCGGTGCTGCTGAAGTTGATCAAGCTTTCCCCGAAGCCCTCAAGGGCCCAGTCTTGCGCCGTGTCCAGTTCCAAACCGTTTCCCGCATCGACTCGTTAGTCGACCAGATCTACGACGAGTTCAAAACCGACTACCACCCAGGCGAAGCCGTCACCGTCATAATGTCCGACGCCGAGCGCCGGCATGGCATTGTGCGCGACAAGACCCGCTACGGCAGCAAAGTGCTTCCCGACGGTACCCTCACGCCCCCGTACACGAGGTATATTGTTGGCCTCGATGGCCGTCGTGGCGACGAAGCTGTTCTCGAGGAATCGAACATTTACCGCGACCGGAAAGTCTTCACCAAGTCGGTTCTCCGATCATTCATCAAGAAGACCGTCTCGCGGGAGGCGTGGAATGGCGCCCCGTGGCTGGTAAAGAGCGATGTTGCAGAGCAGTACCATATCGACACGCGCGTTCCCTCCAACCTTCTTTACAACACCAAGATCATGGAGAGGAAGCAACTGCAGGCGCAAAAGCGCCAATCCCAGAACCACAGCGATTTCAGCACCCTCTTAAACAGCAGCCCGAGCAGCCCAGACGCCGGTGGTGGATTGCGGCTGCCAGAGCTGAAGCCGGTGAAAAGCCACAAGGCTAAGCACATTCAGCTCGCTCAGCAGCAGCGCCAGCAGTTGAGCCAGGAGAAAAATCAGCTCAAGATCAATGGTTCGTCGAAACCCAGACACAATGGATTTTCCCACCACCCTGAAGCCGGCCAATTCCAATATTTGCCATTACCGAACAGCCCTTTTAAGTTTTCCCTGTCCATGCGAAATCAGACCCTCACACCGCCAGGTCACAACGTCACGCAAGCTCCCGTTCAGCCGCCGCCGCCGCCGCCTCCTCCCCGTTACCCGATCGAAGACCTCCAGCTCGAGCCGAGCAGATCGACGCGCCCTGCCCTCCGGTTCCTATGCAACGACCCGCCTATCCAAGCGGACCAGAAGGGCCAGAAAGCGCGACTACCTGCCTCCGAAAAGATCTTGATGAAAACGGTTGGTCCTCTGCTGGAAACGTGGGATACGCTCAACGTGTACTGCGAGATCTTCAAGCTCGACTCGTTTACCTTTGACGATTTTATCGAAACGTTGCTTTCGGCGTCCGACGACGAACCCGTGCAGCTCTTTGACGAAATCCACTGCTCTGTTCTCAAGACGCTTGTCCATTCCGAAGCCGACGGCGGCGCCGTTCAGATCCACCTCCCAGATGTCGAGGGCGAAGATGACGAAGAGGACGAGGAGGGCGAGGAAGAAGAGGAAGAGGAAGAGGAGCCCGAACCTGAACCTGCGCCGCGGGCCACTAGAGCGACCCGCAGCAGTCTCGCAAAGGTCGAAGCGGAACGGCTAGCGGCTGAGGCTGCCGCAGCCGAAAAAGAAGCAGAAGAGGAGGAAGCTGCCGCCGTCCACAGTGCCGAAGCGGCCCTCGAAGACTACGACTGGATCGATGAACTCCGCAAGCGGAACTTCAAGGAGGGTGGCTGGCAGCTGATCCTCGTCGGCCTATTGTACCAGCTCTCCAAGGACGAGCGCCGCCAGGCCGTTTGCGAGGAGCTGCTGGCCCAGATTGTGCCGCCCAACGTCGAGGCCACAAAGGAGACGGTGCGGGAGCACTACTCCGCGCTCGACATCAACTACCGCGTCCAGGTGCTCCAGATCATCTGCATGCTCACCATGGAGACCAAGGCCGTCCGCGGCTACATGGAGGACTGCAGCGAGCAAATGACCAAGTACCGCAAGGAGAAGATCGAGTGGCAACGGTCGCGGAAGCAAGCGTACGTTTCTCCTGCATACAAAAGCTGTAACGAAAAAAAAATGGTGAACTAACAATTTGTGACAGCGTCGAGGATCTCAAGGTACTCAACGAGCAGCGCAAAATTCTCCTCCCGGACAACATGCCGCCGTCTCCGCCCCAAGAGGCGACAAAACTTGACGACGATGTCAAGATGACCGATGCGGAAGATCTCTCTCATGCCGGCGACGACGACTCCGACGACTCTGGTGCTCCCCCAGTCACCGCCCGCGGGCGTAGCCTGCGCAGAGCCGACGACCGCGCTGCAGAGCGCAAGCGCAAGATCGAGGAGGAGATTGAACGGAAGAAGGAAGCCGAGGCTGCGGCCAAGATGCCCAAGCAGTCCAAGCAGTTCATCAAGCTCTTGCGCGACATTGAGAAGAAAGAAGAGGAGATCAAGGAGTGCGAAGACGAGATTGCGACTCTCGATAACGACCTGCGCGAAGCCGACTGCCCGCGCACGCGCGTCCTGGGCAAGGACCGGTTCTGGAACCGGTACTACTGGTTCGAACGCAACGGCATGCCGTACGGTGGTCTCCCCACCAGCTCGACGGCCGAGGCCGGCTACGCCAACGGCTGCATCTGGGTGCAGGGCCCGGACGAGCTCGAGCGGGAGGGCTATATTGACATGCCCGAGCAGTACCAAAAGGAGTACAAGGCCAAGTTCAACATGACGGTGCCGGAACGCAAGAAGCTCGAAGAGGGCGCAACCAGCATCTCCAACGCCACCCAGTGGGGCTACTTTTCGGAGCCCAAGGAGCTCGACGACCTCATCAACTGGCTGGACTCGCGCGGGTTCAACGAAATGAAGCTACGTAAAGAGCTGGTTTCATTCCGCGAAAAGATTGCGACACACATGCAGAACCGCAAGAAGTACCTGTCGCTGCCAGACGAAGAGGAAGCCAGCGACGACAAGGAGAAGGAGACGGGGGAAGAAGACAAGGACAAGGAGATGACCGTCGAGCACCCCGTGACCAACGGCACGTCCAAGGGCACATCCAAGCGCAAGAGCACACGCGCCGTCAAGGCGGCACCTACTCCCGATCCGACCCCAACGATCCTGCGCTGCACGCAGTGGACAAACGGCATGGCCCTCGAAGACCTCGGCCACCTCCACAGCGAGCCGCCACCGCCGGCTCGCTCGCGCAAGCAGAGCCGGAAGAAGGAGGCGGCGCCCGAAGAGGAGCCCCCGCGCAAGAAGACGCGCCAGGGCACGACGCGCCGGTAGTGCGTCCGATGCAGCTCGTCTGCTCAGGCTCACTGTTGTTGGAACGCGGGCCACCATCTTCTCGATCTCTCATTACCCATCATTTTTTACCTTTTGTCGTAATTTTATACCCTGAAACCGGAGGGACGATTCTTGGGTTTTCTCTACATGTACGTCACTGGACCGTGCATTATGGATTTTGGTATTGGTTTGCTTTGTGATTTTTGTTGGTGTTTTTGTATTTGTTTTTCGTTCTTTTTCCGCGAGCTGCAGCGAAGCTGCATGCGCCTTGAATAATACCCAAGGAAAGGGAACGAGGAGGGGGAGAAGAAAAGAAAATGTCTACAGAAAACTATGTTTTGCAGCGGGAACCAACATCATCAGTGGGCGGCCAGGAGCATTTCGTCTCTTTTTCATGATCTTATTTCTGCGGAACAATCAAAAATCAGGGAACCATAGACCGGGGGTGGGAGGTATGCATATATTCCACTTTACTACATATTGTTAATTTTGGACGATTTTGCCAATGACTTTCGGTCTGCTCTCCAGCATTGGCGATTAAGCCGGCCAGGCTTCCGCAAAGGGACGGAACACGATACAATACGGTTCCACGAAGAGGTGGCATTTGCGTCTCGTACGTCGGCCTGTCCTCTCTGAAATTATTTTTTGTTTTGAGCCTCTTCTTCCTCCAGCTTCCAGCCTTTCGTTTATCCCTGGTAGCCGTTGCGCTCAGTCTACCTGAAAACGGTGACAAAGGGGGGGGGGGGAGCCCAGCAAATCACGGTGTGGCACTCAACAATGGCAAACGTGAAAGTAGGTCAGAACTTGGAACGAACTGCCCCTGGCCACGGAACACAAAGGCAACAGACTGGTAAAAAAGGCGACCAATGCAAAAGCACCACGCACGCAAGGAGAGCATCGCTGCCGCGTTTGCACGACCCCGGGGAAGAAGGAACAATGGTAGGTAAGGTGAGCGGGTGACAGACGGTGGGACAAAAAGAGAAGGAAAAGGGAGGGCAGCTTTTATGTTTACTAGAGGTTTGCCCTCGTGTGTTTGTGTCTGTGTAATTGTAGAGGTGACGTTGTGTCCTGCCTCGTCTCCCAGAAGGGCACTGCCATGGTGCGTCCAGAACCAGAGCCTCACAAAAGACTGAGAGAGAAAAAGGACAAAAGAAGCCGTGGCATGCTCACCGAGATGGAACGTCAGGAAGCCCATTGCTCGTCTTGGCTGAGCGCCAGTTATTTTGCATTGCCTTTTATTTTACTTTACTTTTTATTTTTTTAAAAAAAATCTGTCCCCTTTCGGCCCTACCAAAGATCGACTGCATGTAGCCGACGAACTGGTTCCTCTCGCCCAAGGTGAAGAACATCGACCCAAACCAGAGGGGCAGCAACGGGTAATAACGTGGCATCAACCAAGCACCTTCTTTATGACGCAAAGGGCTCTGGACTCTGGACTCAGAATCTTCCGCTCAGGCCCAGGAACTACGAGATGCAACATCGCCCGTCCAAATAAGGCACTTGCCCCCCAAACTACTCCTTTTAGAAAACATCACTGAGCGTAAACCAGCCATGGCCTGCCAGCCCCCTTTATTTACTTCTTACTCAATAGGCTACTCATAGTATCAAGATGCAGTGCAAGGAAAGATGCATAAACAGGATGCCATTGACCAAGGACTCTCAAAAGGCGACTCACCGCAAACCAGTCTACGCAGCTACATGGCCCATTTGTATCTCCACCTCGCCCCCTCTCCCGCCTATCAGATCTGTGAAGCCACACCTTTTACATCGTTGTCCTTGTTGCTCGCTTCCCGTGGCACCTGCCTCACCTTGCGTCTGCCTTGTTCAGTTGTCTGGTGTCAGACGAGCGAAATCATGGGACAAATGTACTTGCAGAGCCTCTCCAGGCATCATAAAGCTTTTCAGGCAAAGGCGATCCGGTCCGACGTTGGTTCGCCTCGTGTCTCGCCTGTCTGCACTCGTCATGGTTTGTTTTGTTTGCCCCTCCCTGTTTGCAGCCTGCAGCAGATAATATTAAAAGGGGGCACGATATCCAAATAGAAGAGCGTTTCTTCACCGCTCCCTCTCCTTGTCACCTCGTGATTTTTCCTTTCCTCCCTCACCCCTTTTCACTTCTCCAATGAATCCATATTTGATTTATTTTGTCTAGTCTTCCCATCCACTTTAACCCTGTTACGTACCCCTTCCCTCATTGAACTTATACCGGAATTCAAACAGCCTCTCACCCCTCACTTTGTATATATTTCCATATACTAGTTCCGGCTTCAGGATCGTCCTCACCGAACTTGCCAATCCTTTTTTTCCTGTTTCATGCTGGTACCAACAACACGTACTTTCGAAAACAGGCACTTGCAAACAAAAGCAGTGGGCAAGCAGGATTACCCGACAGAAGTCAAGGTCGCATCGGCGGTAGGACAGGCAGAGGCAACAAAACAAGGCTACAGGTGTGTGTCTTGTCTCTTTTTATATTTTTATTTTCATGCATCTTTTAGGTCTCTTGTGGCATCAGACAGCAGAGACACACACACACGCCTGCCCCTCACGCTCTTTTTATATTTCACGAGGCAGGTAAATCTGTCCGACACACTGACAAAGTCCCTGACAAGGTAACCCTTATTTCCCATCTTTCTTGCGTCCGTTGTAGAGCGAGCGACAATATATCGGACGACGAATGATATAGACTTCTCTCTGTCCGCCCTTGCCATGGACGCCGATTGTGGCCCTCGCAGCAGCCAGCTCAACCTCAGCCTCCATTATCGCCATCCGCATCACGCCGGCAGCATCAGCGCTCAGCGGTCGCATGGCCTTCACGGCACCCACAACCCGCAGCCAAACGCTCGCCACCGCCAGCAGGACTGCCAGGAGGCCAGCCGGAGGCAGTACCTCCGTGCCGCACCGGACGAAGGCCGCGTGGCCCGGGAAACATTGGACGGCGGCGCTGGTCGCCTCACGCGGGCAGGGACGGCACCCACAGGTTCTGCATGCCTTCCGACTCAAGCCGATCTCTGGCCGGCCAGTCATCAGCTCGCTTCCAGTGCCCATATAAATAGCCAACACCATCAACTCCATCAACACAATCACTCTCTCCACCAACTCCATCAACTTCATCGGCCCCGTCAACAACAAAAACCTGCTTCTCTTCCTGCGTCTTCCAACACATCCATCTCCATATCTAGTAGTAGTAGTAGTAGTACTAGCACGTGCGCACCGCATCACGACGTTTTTCCGGCTCTCCAACAGCAACGCGACGTTTCCAATCCCGGTGGGTTTAATCATCAGATTTCTCGCGAAGAAAGTGTTTCCTTTATCGAGTCGGTCAAACTGCCATATCCCTGGTCTCTCCAGCAGGCCTCCATTGCCCCACACATCGCCGCGATGGACGAGACCACCAACTGTGACGTTGCAAGCAAACAGCCTGCTTCGCCGGAGACACCGTTGACCGTTCCAGCACTGTCTTCTTCGCCAGGTGAGAACGCGGCCACGAGCAACGCCCTGCACAACCACAAAGACCGCAGTCCTTCTCCCAAAGCCCAGGTATCCTCGCAACATGAGAGTCCAACGTCTGCGCCGTCTCCTCGCAGCCAAGCGTATGCAACAATAGACAGCAGCAGCGACCGGGACACTGTGCGTGATGACATTGTCCCCGTCAACGACAGCCTTCCTGAGCCAGGCGCCGGGCCCGGCCAAAGTACCTACCAGAACGTCACAGCGCCGTTCCACTTTCCCATGCCAAGAAGAAACAGCGTCACGGACAATGCCAGCATCGCTCACCCGTCCCCTCCAAAGCAGGCACAGACAGCCCAGTCGGCCCAGACAATGCAGCAAGCTCCGTCCAGCGCAGACACTGCCACCTTTGGCGGCTACTTTGCCTATTGCCTCGATCGCGGCAACGGTCTGTATACCAGACTGATCCCCGCCGATCGCTTGCCTCCCACGGCTGGCTTTGTGGCGCTGCAAAACGACAGCCGGGGCATGTTTGTGCTCCCGGATCCGTCAACCCATCTGTCTCCTAGTATGGCACTGCCATCGATGCCGGTTGTCAATACCAGCGTCACATACAACTATGGCACGCGGCCAGTCCAACAGGTGTGTCGTCCTTTTCCCAATGCTGCCCTCATACTCATACACGCTCGCGTACTAACTCCGTCGAAGAGCTTCGCTCCCTACGGGTCAATACAAGGACAGACTTTGTCCTCTGTCGTTCCCCAAGCCCAGCGCCCCGGCCAAGTCGGCAGTGCCAACGCCAAAAAGCAAAAGGTATACTGCGACAAATGGGTGCACGAGGGCATCTGCGCCTTCACCCAGCAGGGCTGCAAGTTCAAGCACGAGATGCCCCACGACCGTGCCACGCAGCGCTCGCTCGGTCTCTTTCAGGGGTATCCGAACTGGTATAAGAAGCTGCAGGCGCAGGAGCAGCACCAGCATCACCAACAGCACCCGCACCCGCACCAGCCGTCCATGGAAACACCGGCAATGGCACCATTGGCGCTGCTGGTGCCGCCTACGCCCGGACATGGATTGGAGGCCACCAGCGTCCAATCGCAACCCTTTCCCACCGGCTTCCCATACCCGAACATTGCCCCGGTGTGTGTGCCGGCGCCGCCACCGCCAACGCCCACGCCCCTGCTGCACCTTGCCCCTGCGGCATACCAGCCCATCTTCTCGAACTTTGGCAGCCCAACGAGCAACCGCCAGAAATCCGGCTTGAATGGCAATACTGCCACCGGTATTGATGGCCACTGGCGCGCAAACAGCATCCACGCAGCCTCTTGGCGCACATCGCCCGTGGCCGGCACCATGGCCAACGTTACCACTGCTTTTTCTGCTGCTGCTGCTACTCCTGCCGTGACATCCACCGTCACCACCGACTACCTCGCAGACAACTTTGCCCGCGGCCTCACCATGGACGGAGTCGCCAGCTTGACCAGCAGCACATCGCCCACGTCGATGGGCGGCGAACCACGTACCGGAACAGCGGCCTTTAGCAGCTTCGGCTACGGTGCCAATAGCAGCTTTGGCCGCGGATTCGGTACTCTCGGTGGTCATCTGCTCCCACTCGGCCCGCTTGGTGAAAGTGAAAGCGGTGGCGGCAGCAGCAGCAGAACGTTTGGCCCCATCGGCCCACCTCCGACAGCATCAAACTCCTCAATGCCAGGTGTATCTTCGCCGGCGGCGACGGCGACGGCAAGCTTCACCTACCGAAGTGCCGGAGACGAGAGCGGCCACTTGGCAACCGACTGGTAGGGAGAAGGCGTGGGAGTTCAGGTTTTGCCTTGTTTTGGCTATTGATTGCGATGACTTTTTGTGTTCTTTCCTGTGTTAAATGTATCGCCGCTGGGCATCGTTTGTTTCATGGAATAGACGGGAGGTGGATAAATAGGTCCAAGCTCGAAATGCCCCAAACGCTTGCCGGCCAAGCCGTTCGAAGGATCAGTTGTATTGTTCTTGTTTCCTGTTCGTTGATTTCTGTGCCTGGCGACATTGGCGTTTCATTTTCTTCATAGTAGCCTAAGTGAAAAATCTAGAAAAAAGAAATAGAATTACGAGGTTTTTCACGATGAACTTGGACAATTGTTTTGTTTACAATTGACGAGCTGTAATAATTAGGACTCCGCAGTCACGAATGGCGCGTCACTTTGGTCATTTGTGGCTGTGCCAGTTCAGCCACATCCGATAAGCAATGGCGGGGCTGCTCTCCCCAGCATCTACGACCACCAACAAAGACAGTAGCAGCTGCCTATCACGGCCACATTGCTGTCAGCTTTCCGCCTCATAATAGCAGTGTCGTCCCCTAGCTCTCAAGGGGATCCTACACCACTCAATCTCTACATCTTCTCTCCATCTTCTCTCGCAGCCACTCGAGGACCGTAATCCGAGCTTTCCAGCCGTCTCGAGCACGGGACGATCCCCTCACAAACAGCCGTCCGCCCTCGGCCTCGACCTTGACACCTCGTGAGAAACACTGTTTCTGCGAATAGCTTCAATCTGGTCTCTTGAGCCTCAGCGGAACAATACACACTCACGCGCATACGTCCTCGCAATGGAGAAGGTCGCGGCGACGCTGCTGCGCTTCCCGCCTGAGGGCCAAGAGATCGAGTCGCTGTCCGACGACGTCTACGACCAGCAGATCAAGATCCATGCCGGTCGCATCCAAAACCTCTTCAAGGAACATGTCAACATTATTGCCGCCCACGCCACAGAGCTCCTCGACAGCTTAGATCCCGCCGTCCACACCTACTCCTACCTAGCCCTCCTCGACACCATAATACCGACCGAGTTCGCCCTCTACGCGTCCGTCCAGCCCGTCGTCGCCAACAAGATTGCCGCCCTGCTGACGGCCTTTGACCCGCGGCAGGTCCGCTACATTGGCTCGGCCTTTACACACGTCTTTACCGCCGTCGGTTCGGGCAAGATCATTCCGGTGCATACTCCCTGCTGCCTCTCCTCGGTTCTGCATCCTGCAGCTAGCTAACCTTATCCGTTCCCCACCCCCTTGCCAGGCACCACTTGCTGTCGAACTGCTCGCACATGCGCTCGCCTCCATCGATCCCTCCGGCCGCATGCTGACATCCAACCACTTGGTCCTCGCCAAGCTTGCCTACCACACAAACAATGCCGCCGTCGCCCTTCCCGTCCTCAGCAGGGACATTGTCTTCTTCCCGGGCATGGCCGCCGCCCACCGCGACGGCGAGCGCCTCTCCAGCCGCACCCTCGCGCCACCGTCGTACATCTCCAAGGACACAGGACTCACCCTGCCCTTGAAGAGCACCCAGGTCCTCGAGTTTGACTTTGTCCTCGGCCTCCTCCATCTGTCGGTTCGGGCCTGGGCCCCCGCGCACGCCGCCTTTGCCCGCGTCGTGTCCCACCCCACCCGCGACAACGGCGCCTCCTTGATCATGGTCGACGCCCACAAGTTCTGGGTCCTGACGGGCCTGCTCCTCTTTGGTCATGTCGCCAACTGCCCGCCCCAGACCTCCGCGTCCGCCAGCCGCATTTGCGCCTCCATCAACAAACTGTACGGCCACATCGCCAACGCCTTCCAAATTGCCAGCGCGGAGACCCTGCAGCTCGAGGTGGCCATGGGCCACGACACCCTGGCGAGCGACAACACGCTCAGCCTGGCCACCGAGGTCGTGGCCGCGCACCCCAAGTGGCAGATTGCGCACCTGCGCCGCATCTACACAACCATCAGCGTGGCCGCCATCTGCGAGAAGCTACGGAACCCCGCGCCAGGAAAGAGTGCAAATGCCGCCGCCGCCCGCGTCCCTAACCCTGACATGGTGGACGACGCCGCGGCGCTCAGCGAAGCCGACGTCACGGCGCTGATCCGGGACATGATCGAGTCGGGGATGATCAAAGCGGCGCTGAGGCAAGCAGAGCCAACAACAGCAACAGATTCATCATCCAAAACAACAGCAGCAGCATCCTCAGCAGTAGACGACGTGGACGGGACCCAAAACCAGCGCGAGGGTGGCGCATACCTCGAGTTCCTGCCCGAGGCAGAAGACATGACCGAGGCCGAGTTTGGCCAGCGGATCGGGGTGATCGAGGCCCGGATCCAGGCGCTCAAGCCGTTGCACGCGGCCACCGAGGAGCACCTGACCTTGAACCGCGACTACATTCGGCAGCACATTCGCGACGCTCTGCGGGAGAAGGACCGTGCCGCCGCCGGCGACGACGACAGCATGGGTGGCATGCTCAACTACGATGTGGACCCGGACGAAGACCTGATGATGGACGGGCCGGAGCCTGCAGATCATTGAGTCGGGGGAGCGATAGACGGTGAATGGGTGAAAAGGTGTGGGCGGATAGGATCAGTAGTTTTATGGAGAGAAAATTAGGCGTACCCAGGTTTCATGTCTAGCCTTGCTATTCTAACGTCATTATCGAGCTTCGACGCATGTCTCGTACGTTTGTGTCAAGTTCTTCATTTACATCCTACTTCCTCCGTCGTTGCAAAGTTCATAACAAGCCTGACAAACAGCATCAAAAGTGGCCATGATAACGATTCTTCTCGTAATGAAAACATCAAAGAGTACAAGATTGTGGGTACGATTTAAAAAACAAAAATTGACAAATAAAATGCAATCGTAGAAAAAAGACAAAACACGAAATATGAAAACTCCGTAAGAAGCAGCCCAGCCATCTCGCCGTTCGTAACATAACACTCTGTATTTTATACCATTATCGTCTCCCATGACCAAAACTCTCCGTCCAATGACAAGACTACAGCTGGAACTGCTTGATCAGCTCGGCCAGTTTGTGGCCTTCGCTCTTGAAGTCAATGGGCGTGGCGCCCACAATCTGGTAGCGGATGCGCTGCGCGTCGCCAAAGGTGTCGAGCTTGGCGCGCACGCGGAACGAGTACTTGCGGCAGTTGGCCTGCTCAAAGGCCTTGCCAAAGGCCGGGTCCTCGTCCTGCTGCATGCGCGTCAGCTCGTTGGCCGTCGTGCCGCCCATGAGCATCTTGCCGACGTCGTCAAAGCACGACAGCCACAGCTGGCCCGTGTGGTCGTTGACATTGAGCATCATCGTGTAGCGGTACAGCGGCGCCGGGTGGTTGGCGTCGCACGACTCGCACCGCCACGTGCCGTCGCCGACCTCGACCACCTTCTTCTGGCACGGCTTGTCCGTGTTGCTGCAGGCCGGGTACGCAAACGTCTCCTGCTTGATGAAGACGACCGTGGCCTTGAGCGTAAAGTACGCCGTGTCGTCCATGCCCAGGTTCTCCTCGCGCACCTGGCCAATCGTCTTGACCACCTCGGTGCGCCCGCCGGCGCCGCCGCCGGCGCCGCCCATGGTGTTGTGCGACGCAAACGTCCCGGCGCGGCCGACGGAGTCGTACCAGCCCTTGAGGTGGTGGGCCTCGGTAATGTCCGGCTCGACGGACATGACGCCCGACTGCAGTAGCGACAGCGAGCGGCCGCCGAAATCGGACACGCGCACGCCCTTGAAGGCCACGACGGACTCGAGCTTGGCGTCAAAGTCGACGGCCGTCTTGCCCCACACGGTGGTGCGCACGCTGTAGCCGCTGTCGTCGACGAGCGTCAGCTCGCGCTTGTCAAAGGGCTTGCCGGTCGTGCGCGACTGCAGCGACGCGGTCTCGCCAATCTCCTTGAGGATGCCGATGACGTCGACGGTGGCGTCCTTGTCGACGGACTGCAGGGCGCCGAGGTTGCAAAAGTTGAAGCGCAGCTTGGGCACGTTGCTGCTGTCCTCGGCCTTTTCGACCTGGGTGTCGCGCTCAAACGTGAGCTCGTAGTCGTTGGGCAGGTTGGTGAACTGCTTCTTGGCAATGTTGACGCGGCAGGGGCTCGAGATGTAGTACACGGAGCCTTCCTGGAACAGCTCGTAGAGGGCGTCGCACTGCTCGTTGAAGCCCGTGGCCTTGATCTCGCCGCTCTCGTCCAGCAGGTTCACGCTAAACAGCTTGCCCTCGCCGCTGGCCTTGTGCCATGTGCGGATGGGCGACTTGCTGGTGACGCGGGCCTTGATGGTCCACTTGTGCGAGTAGGGCGACAGGCCCTCGATGGGGCAGATGTTGGGGTGGGCGGCGTTGCCGCCACCGTAGCTCGTTCCGCTGGGCCGTGCATAGTCTGCCGCAGTGGCCGACTTTGTCGACGATGCTGCACCACCACCACCACCACCACCAGCACCAGGCTCTTCCTTCTTGACACCGTAGAAGCCGGTACCACCAATGGTGGTGTTGGTCGGGGCCGCGGCGGCCGATGTGCTCGCGTCGTAGACGACGGGTTCGCCAATGCGCTCGGGTGTGCCGAGGGATTCGATGACCTCGAGGTCGAGGAGGATGAGAATGCTACCAAAACGGTCAGTGTCCGGTCAAATCGAGAAAGGCCCGAGGTAGGACAGGACGCACTTCTTGCCCTTGACCGAGTTGGCCTGGTAGGACTTGACGCGCACGATGCAGCCGCGGACCAGCTTGCCGTCGTGGACGACGTGGCTCGCCTGCGTCGCCAGCATCGTCTGCACGTAGTGGTCCATGTCGCTGAGGACGACGCGGTACCGCTCACCGCCGCCGCCGGGCTGCTGGTTGCCCAGTGGCTTGACCTGTAGGCATTGGAAGATGGGCACCGGGAACTGTTCCTTGCCCTTTTCGGGGTCGTTGAAGATGACGCTGCAGAGAGAAAGAGAAAAGAGGGTCAGTGTTGGGCGGTCTTCACGATGCAGGGGAAGCTTGTGACGACATACGAAAAGGCACCCCGCGAGATCTGTCTTGCTGCTGCGTCGGACATGGCTGTGATGAGGATGAGGATGAGGATGAGGATGAGGATGTGAGAAAAGGTGTGATGTCGAGTCCGAATGGATCGCTGCCGTCTTGGTTGTTGGAAAGACGACTATGTCCAGGGCCAATGTCGAGCTGCGGTATGCAGGATGTTGCGTCACCTAGGGATGCAAGGTCAGAACAGAAGAACACGCCAAATTGTTTACATCGGCGTCCAGAGCGGCAAAATGCGGTAGTGTTGATGCTGGGCGGCGAAAAGCGACAAGTTGGGACGAGAAGCGGAGAGAAGAAAACGCGTCGAAAGCGCGTCGGGCGCGTGTTTTTAATGGGACCGCCGCTTAAGTGGCAAGGCTGTGGCGGGGTTCACTGGCGTTGTTTGGCCGTTTGGCGTGGTTTAGGCGTGCTGGTGCCTGGTTTCAACAGCAAAGGTGGCGTATTGTTCACGTACGGTGCACATTTTCAAGGTCTACGGAGTGCGGAGTAATTACAGCACGCAGGTCGAATTTGAGGGAGGCGCGGGGAGAGTTAAGGGACGGCTGTAGTGATTTGCGGGCACACTGGCACTGTAGGTTAGCACTGTGAACGTTGGTGAGAGCCTATGCGACCCCGCCGTAGGCCAAGCTGTTACACTATGAGGAAAGAGTACTCCAAACAGCCTCACTCTCCGAACAGTTAATCAAGTGTGCACTGCATAATCACATCGACCTGAAGATTTCGCGCATCAGGATCTTATTGAGTGAGCGGCGTGAATCGTGTTTGTTTCGCCCTCTCGTCGACACACTGCACAGAGACTGTCCGACGAATCGACGGAAAGCACCATCAAACGACGTCAATTGCTCCACTACTCTGACTACCTCCACGACAACAACAACCATTCAACGCAGCAATGACTGCGGCCGACCTTGCGACGAGAGCGCCTGAGAGCGATGCGGCCGAGGAGGCTGCCCCGGCTGTGCCATCATCGGCCGCGACAGCGTCCGGTGCCAGCCAACCGGCCGCCGATGAGGCTGCAGCTGGCCCCAAGCTCTGCGACGACTGCGTGACCGACCGCCCAACCCGTATGTTGTCCACGTCCCAACGGTCGTGTCTGGTTCCTTGCTGACCTCCTCGCCTTCTTCGTTAGCCAACGGCCGTGTCCCTGCGGGCGAGATCCGCAAGCTCGGCGACGTCGACACCTACGTCGTCAAACCCAGCGGCTACCCCCACGCGCCCGCGCGGCTCCTTCTGTTGCTCACGGGCGGCACCGGCCTGCCGTCCACGAACAACCAGATCCAGGCCGACCTCTACGCCGACGAGGGCTTTGTGGTGGTCATGCCGGACCTCTTTGGCGGCGATGTGGCGCCCAACTCGGCGGCCGTCGAGGAGGAGGTGCGCAGCCAGGAGAGCACGGCGGCGGGCGGGTCGTTCCTCGACCTCTTCAAGACCAAGGCCGCCGAGACGGTCAAGAGCTTCATGATTGACATGTGGCTGGCGCGCCACACCGAGGCCAAGGTGCTGCCGCTGCTGCACCGGGTGCTGCGCGCGGCGCGGGACGAGTTTGCCGATGCGGTGGCGCGCGGCGACGGGGTGTATGCGGTCGGGTACTGCTTTGGCGGGCGGTACGTGCTGCTGCTGGCCGGCGACAAGGCCAGCCAGTACGATGCAGAGGGCCCGACAGCCAAGCCTTCTGGTGCCGCCCCCGCGCAGGGGACGAGAACAGCCCCGGCGACCACATCAGGCGCGGCCGACCCCAACGCCGACGTCGACGTCGCGGCCCTCGAGGAAGGCCTCCTCCAGCGCCCTGGCCCCCTGATCAAGGCGGGCGTGCTGGCCCACGCGACGCTGGTGTCGCCCGACGACTTCAAGGGCTTGCAGGCGCCGATCAGCATGGTGTGCGTGGAGAGCGACCCGATGTTCCCGGACGCCGTGCGGACGGCGGGCGAGGACTACCTATCGCAGAACAATGTGGAGCACGAAGTGCAAGTCTACCCCGGCGTGCCGCACGGTTTCGCAGTGGTGGGCGACTACGCGGACGCATCCATCAAGGAGGCACAGGCCGTTGCCTTTGAGCAGATGCTCAAGTGGCTCAATGCCCACTAGGGACAGTATGGTGGACGTTCACACGACGTATTATGGACAATGGCAGCAGTGGCGTTTGGGGTGGTATTTTCTCGAGTGCTTCTGGGTTTTTCAACAGTCTTTTTTCTTTTCTCTTCTGTATTTTGTCACGCGCTTCTTCGGGTCAAGGGCCTGGGTCTTTCACGTTACATGCCAATTTCCTCGTCCACAGACAATTATCAAATGCAATGGCACAGCGACAACACCTCAGTTGATTGTGCAAACAATCTTGCCCATGGACACATTCTTCTCCATGTACTCGTGCGCCTCGCGGATCTGCTCCCAAGGCAGCACCTTGTCCAGGTACAGCTTGAGTTTGCCGGCCTCAAAGTGCGGCAGCACCGTCACCAGCCGGTCCCGCAGCCGGCCCTGGTAGTCGGGCGCGCGGCTGCGCAGGCCGCTGCCCTCGATGCGCAGCCGCTTGCGCAGGATGTTGCTGATGTTGACGTCGGCCGGCAGCTGCGCGCCGCTCATCAGCGCCAGCAACACAATGTGTGCGTCGAGCGCGGCGGCATCCAGGTTTTTCTGGAAGTAGTCGGCGCCAATGTAGTCGACAATAAAGTCGACGCCCTTGTTGTCGGTGGCCGCCAGCACCTCGTCGGCCCAGTTGTGCGTCTTGTAGTTGAACGCCGCCTTGGCGCCGAGCGCCCGGACCAGGAACGCGCACTTGTCGTCCGTGCCCGCCGTCGCGTACACGGCCGACGCGCCCGCCAGCTTCGACAGCTGGATACCCGCAATGCTGACACCGGACGCGCCGGCATGCCACAGCGCCGTCTGGCCCAGGTCGCCGCGAAAGCCGCCGACCTCGTGCAGCGCCTGCAGCGCCGTGATCCAGTTCTCGGGGATGGCGGCGGCCTGCTCCCACGACAGGTAGGCCGGCTTGTGCACCAACATGCGCACCGAGCTGGCGAGGTACTCGGCATAGGCGCCGCCGTAGGCGAGGCCAAAGACTTCGTCGCCGACCTTGAAGGCGCCGCTGGCGTCGCCCGTCGGGGCACTCGTGCTGTGATGCGTGCCCAGGGATTCGATGACGCCGCTGAACTCGACGCCCATGGTCTTGGGGATGTGCGGGCCCAGCGGGTACTTGCCCTCGCGCTGCAAGAGGTCCATGCGGTTCAGCCCGAACGCCTTGACCTTGACAACGGCCTCGCCGTCCCCGGCCGTCGGCTTCGGCGTCTTGTCGTTGATGAACAGAGCGTCCGCATGGCCGGCACCGCCCTTGACGTCTGTTTGCGGCCGAAACCGATTCCTTGCGGTTAGAGCCTGTTCTTGCATCGCTTTGTAGACGGCGCCCTCCACAGCAAGCGCAACTCACCAACTGCGCGCATGTATGTCGTCATCGTGTCGTTTTGTGTCGTTGCCAAAGGGAGCTGGCTTTGGTAGCGAGTCGATTGTGTGGAATCGTCGAAATATACAACCTGTAAATCGGTAGAAAACTTTCGTCCTGGGAAGCCCTGCAGTCTGTTGTGGTAGCCAGTTGCACCGTCCCTTCGCAAGTTTTCACTACAAAAGTTGCCTGACAAAGCAACCGAAACTCGTCATCGCGGGGTGGATCGACCGGACCGCAGATGCACCGCAGCTGGGGTTTAGCTCGCGCCTTTCCCCTCACCAACATTGGTTAGCAATGGGCCTTTTGTGCCTCTGCAATGCCCGCGTCCTGACAGCTCGTTCAAGACGGCTGCTTGGTCAGTCGTCACTGGGACATGCACCAATTGTACTCAATTGGTCTCGATCACAGAACTGCAAATCGCCGCGATGGAACAAAAACTGTCTTGTAGCCACCACAGCTCGGATGGATGTGTCATAATCGGTCGATGCTTTGCGTTCCGATGTACCGCATGCATTTTCCCGGTAAACCATCCTGTTGGCTGCCCATTTGCAGCCTCGTTCGCAGTTCGATTCAATTTGCTCCATTGGCAGGAGTTCGTCTCGAATGACGGGAAACGGAATTAACCGCCGGGACACACGCTCACAATCGAACAGCCCTATTTGTATCCGTCCCGTGTCTGGGCGTGGGTTTTGCTCGCTTGCGTTCCGGGAATTCGGTACGTCGAGTGGTTTCTGTATCTCAGAATCACAGGGTGTAGCAAACGCACAAGACCTGTCAACGTTCAGTGAGTGTAGGTGGCGGTACAGACCGTCCACAAGGGTGCGCCAACCGTATGGCCTCAAGCAGTTGACAGCAGGGTACCTTGTCCACGATCGTGGCTGTTGACGGCATACAAGACAAGGGCAACCGGGAGGTGTTTCCTTTGCATCTGTGATGCACAGCGTATCGTCTTCGAAACACAGTGCCAACGGTGAACGGCCGAGGATTGTCGACGAGGAAGGAGACCGAGGCATACACGTTCACGACTCGACCGACTGGAGAAGACGAGGGGTGGGGGGAAGCGCCCGTCTCTCGCGTCCTCGACCCGGCGGGAACGCGTCTTTCTTGTATGGAGAACGAGACCAAAAGAGAGACGTGGCACAATCGCGTTTCTTGGGTCCAACGCCGAGCGGGGACGGACAAGAGCAAAAAGGACAAATAGACAAGCAGGGGCTATCGTTCCGGGATGAGGATATGCGG